>NW_027363408.1:600000-882143 GCF_046119375.1 Phyllobates terribilis | reverse complement strand
TAGCTGGCATCTCACTCTCTTTGAATCTTCTTTATCATGCTTAGAGGAGCAGGAAAAAGCAAAAAATTTCAGAATTGCACCTTGCAATGCGGAGAAATTACTGTTTGTGCATTTACAATATTCATTGATTTTTGCCATTGAAAAACTTCATGTTATTCATATACCAGAAATGATTGAAGCTACTGACTGAATGAAAGGAGCTGGCATCTCACTCTCTTTGAATCTTCTTTATCATGCTAAGAGGAGCAGGAAAAAGCAAAAAATTTCAGAATTGCACCTTGCAATGCGGAGAAATTACTGTTTGTGCATTTACAATATTCATTGATTTTTGCCATTGAAAAACGTATTCATATACCAGAAATGATTGAAGCTACTGACTGAATGAAAGGAGCTGGCATCTCACTCTCTTTGAATCTTCTTTATCATGCTAAGAGGAGCAGGAAAAAGCAAAAAATTTCAGAATTGCACCTTGCAATGCGGAGAAATTACTGTTTGTGCATTTACAATATTCATTGATTTTTGCCATTGAAAAACCCAGAAATGATTGAAGTACTGACTGAATGAAAGGAGCTGGCATCTCACTCTCTTTGAATCTTCTTTATCATGCTAAGAGGAGCAGGAAAAAGCAAAAAATTTCAGAATTGCACCTTGCAATGCGGAGAAATTACTGTTTGTGCATTTACAATATTCATTGATTTTTGCCATTGAAAAACGTCCAGAAATGATTGAAGCTACTGACTGAATGAAAGGAGCTGGCATCTCACTCTCTTTGAATCTTGTTTATCATGCTAAGAGGAGCAGGAAAAAGCAAAAAATTTCAGAATTGCACCTTGCAATGCGGAGAAATTACTGTTTGTGCATTTACAATATTCATTGATTTTTGCCATTGAAAAACGTCCAGAAATGATTGAAGCTACTTACTGAATGAAAGGAGCTGGCATCTCACTCTCTTTGAATCTTCTTTATCATGCTAAGAGGAGCAGGAAAAAGCAAAAAATTTCAGAATTGCACCTTGCAATGCGGAGAAATTACTGTTTGTGCATTTACAATATTCATTGATTTTTGCCATTGAAAAACGTCCAGAAATGATTGAAGCTACTTACTGAATGAAAGGAGCTGGCATCTCACTCTCTTTGAATCTTCTTTATCATGCTAAGAGGAGCAGGAAAAAGCAAAAAATTTCAGAATTGCACCTTGCAATGCGGAGAAATTACTGTTTGTGCATTTACAATATTCATTGATTTTTGCCATTGAAAAACGTCCAGAAATGATTGAAGCTACTGACTGAATGAAAGGAGCTGGCATCTCACTCTCTTTGAATCTTCTTTATCATGCTAAGAGGAGCAGGAAAAAGCAAAAAATTTCAGAATTGCACCTTGCAATGCGGAGAAATTACTGTTTGTGCATTTACAATATTCATTGATTTTTGCCATTGAAAAACGTCCAGAAATGATTGAAGCTACTGACTGAATGAAAGGAGCTGGCATCTCACTCTCTTTGAATCTTCTTTATCATGCTTAGAGGAGCAGGAAAAAGCAAAAAATTTCAGAATTGCACCTTGCAATGCGGAGAAATTACTGTTTGTGCATTTACAATATTCATTGATTTTTGCCATTGAAAAACTTCATGTTATTCATATACCAGAAATGATTGAAGCTACTGACTGAATGAAAGGAGCTGGCATCTCACTCTCTTTGAATCTTCTTTATCATGCTAAGAGGAGCAGGAAAAAGCAAAAAATTTCAGAATTGCACCTTGCAATGCGGAGAAATTACTGTTTGTGCATTTACAATATTCATTGATTTTTGCCATTGAAAAACGTCCAGAAATGATTGAAGCTACTGACTGAATGAAAGGAGCTGGCATCTCACTCTCTTTGAATCTTCTTTATCATGCTAAGAGGAGCAGGAAAAAGCAAAAAATTTCAGAATTGCACCTTTCAATGCGGAGAAATTACTGTTTGTGCATTTACAATATTCATTGATTTTTGCCATTGAAAAACATCATGTTATTCATATACCAGAAATGTTTGAAGCTACTGACTGAATGAAAAGAGCTGGCATCTCACTCTCTTTGAATCTTCTTTATCATGCTAAGAGGAGCAGGAAAAAGCAAAAAATTTCAGAATTGCACCTTGCAATGCGGAGAAATTACTGTTTGTGCATTTACAATATTCATTGATTTTTGCCATTGAAAAACGTCCAGAAATGATTGAAGCTACTGACTGAATGAAAGGAGCTGGCATCTCACTCTCTTTGAATCTTGTTTATCATGCTAAGAGGAGCAGGAAAAAGCAAAAAATTTCAGAATTGCACCTTGCAATGCGGAGAAATTACTGTTTGTGCATTTACAATATTCATTGATTTTTGCCATTGAAAAACGTCCAGAAATGATTGAAGCTACTTACTGAATGAAAGGAGCTGGCATCTCACTCTCTTTGAATCTTCTTTATCATGCTAAGAGGAGCAGGAAAAAGCAAAAAATTTCAGAATTGCACCTTGCAATGCGGAGAAATTACTGTTTGTGCATTTACAATATTCATTGATTTTTGCCATTGAAAAACATCATGTTATTCATATACCAGAAATGTTTGAAGCTACTGACTGAATGAAAGGAGCTGGCATCTCACTCTCTTTGAATCTTCTTTATCATGCTAAGAGGAGCAGGAAAAAGCAAAAAATTTCAGAATTGCACCTTGCAATGCGGAGAAATTACTGTTTGTGCATTTACAATATTCATTGATTTTTGCCATTGAAAAACGTCCAGAAATGATTGAAGCTACTGACTGAATGAAAGGAGCTGGCATCTCACTCTCTTTGAATCTTCTTTATCATGCTAAGAGGAGCAGGAAAAAGCAAAAAATTTCAGAATTGCACCTTGCAATGCGGAGAAATTACTGTTTGTGCATTTACAATATTCATTGATTTTTGCCATTGAAAAACGTCCAGAAATGATTGAAGCTACTGACTGAATGAAAGGAGCTGGCATCTCACTCTCTTTGAATCTTCTTTATCATGCTTAAAGGAGCAGGAAAAAGCAAAAAATTTCAGAATTGCACCTTGCAATGCGGAGAAATTACTGTTTGTGCATTTACAATATTCATTGATTTTTGCCATTGAAAAACTTCATGTTATTCATATACCAGAAATGATTGAAGCTACTGACTGAATGAAAGGAGCTGGCATCTCACTCTCTTTGAATCTTCTTTATCATGCTAAGAGGAGCAGGAAAAAGCAAAAAATTTCAGAATTGCACCTTGCAATGCGGAGAAATTACTGTTTGTGCATTTACAATATTCATTGATTTTTGCCATTGAAAAACGTCCAGAAATGATTGAAGCTACTGACTGAATGAAAGGAGCTGGCATCTCACTCTCTTTGAATCTTCTTTATCATGCTAAGAGGAGCAGGAAAAAGCAAAAAATTTCAGAATTGCACCTTTCAATGCGGAGAAATTACTGTTTGTGCATTTACAATATTCATTGATTTTTGCCATTGAAAAACATCATGTTATTCATATACCAGAAATGTTTGAAGCTACTGACTGAATGAAAAGAGCTGGCATCTCACTCTCTTTGAATCTTCTTTATCATGCTAAGAGGAGCAGGAAAAAGCAAAAAATTTCAGAATTGCACCTTGCAATGCGGAGAAATTACTGTTTGTGCATTTACAATATTCATTGATTTTTGCCATTGAAAAACGTCCAGAAATGATTGAAGCTACTGACTGAATGAAAGGAGCTGGCATCTCACTCTCTTTGAATCTTGTTTATCATGCTAAGAGGAGCAGGAAAAAGCAAAAAATTTCAGAATTGCACCTTGCAATGCGGAGAAATTACTGTTTGTGCATTTACAATATTCATTGATTTTTGCCATTGAAAAACGTCCAGAAATGATTGAAGCTACTTACTGAATGAAAGGAGCTGGCATCTCACTCTCTTTGAATCTTCTTTATCATGCTAAGAGGAGCAGGAAAAAGCAAAAAATTTCAGAATTGCACCTTGCAATGCGGAGAAATTACTGTTTGTGCATTTACAATATTCATTGATTTTTGCCATTGAAAAACATCATGTTATTCATATACCAGAAATGTTTGAAGCTACTGACTGAATGAAAGGAGCTGGCATCTCACTCTCTTTGAATCTTCTTTATCATGCTAAGAGGAGCAGGAAAAAGCAAAAAATTTCAGAATTGCACCTTGCAATGCGGAGAAATTACTGTTTGTGCATTTACAATATTCATTGATTTTTGCCATTGAAAAACGTCCAGAAATGATTGAAGCTACTGACTGAATGAAAGGAGCTGGCATCTCACTCTCTTTGAATCTTCTTTATCATGCTAAGAGGAGCAGGAAAAAGCAAAAAATTTCAGAATTGCACCTTGCAATGCGGAGAAATTACTGTTTGTGCATTTACAATATTCATTGATTTTTGCCATTGAAAAACGTCCAGAAATGATTGAAGCTACTGACTGAATGAAAGGAGCTGGCATCTCACTCTCTTTGAATCTTCTTTATCATGCTTAGAGGAGCAGGAAAAAGCAAAAAATTTCAGAATTGCACCTTGCAATGCGGAGAAATTACTGTTTGTGCATTTACAATATTCATTGATTTTTGCCATTGAAAAACTTCATGTTATTCATATACCAGAAATGATTGAAGCTACTGACTGAATGAAAGGAGCTGGCATCTCACTCTCTTTGAATCTTCTTTATCATGCTAAGAGGAGCAGGAAAAAGCAAAAAATTTCAGAATTGCACCTTGCAATGCGGAGAAATTACTGTTTGTGCATTTACAATATTCATTGATTTTTGCCATTGAAAAACGTCCAGAAATGATTGAAGCTACTGACTGAATGAAAGGAGCTGGCATCTCACTCTCTTTGAATCTTCTTTATCATGCTAAGAGGAGCAGGAAAAAGCAAAAAATTTCAGAATTGCACCTTTCAATGCGGAGAAATTACTGTTTGTGCATTTACAATATTCATTGATTTTTGCCATTGAAAAACATCATGTTATTCATATACCAGAAATGTTTGAAGCTACTGACTGAATGAAAAGAGCTGGCATCTCACTCTCTTTGAATCTTCTTTATCATGCTAAGAGGAGCAGGAAAAAGCAAAAAATTTCAGAATTGCACCTTGCAATGCGGAGAAATTACTGTTTGTGCATTTACAATATTCATTGATTTTTGCCATTGAAAAACGTCCAGAAATGATTGAAGCTACTGACTGAATGAAAGGAGCTGGCATCTCACTCTCTTTGAATCTTGTTTATCATGCTAAGAGGAGCAGGAAAAAGCAAAAAATTTCAGAATTGCACCTTGCAATGCGGAGAAATTACTGTTTGTGCATTTACAATATTCATTGATTTTTGCCATTGAAAAACGTCCAGAAATGATTGAAGCTACTTACTGAATGAAAGGAGCTGGCATCTCACTCTCTTTGAATCTTCTTTATCATGCTAAGAGGAGCAGGAAAAAGCAAAAAATTTCAGAATTGCACCTTGCAATGCGGAGAAATTACTGTTTGTGCATTTACAATATTCATTGATTTTTGCCATTGAAAAACATCATGTTATTCATATACCAGAAATGTTTGAAGCTACTGACTGAATGAAAGGAGCTGGCATCTCACTCTCTTTGAATCTTCTTTATCATGCTAAGAGGAGCAGGAAAAAGCAAAAAATTTCAGAATTGCACCTTGCAATGCGGAGAAATTACTGTTTGTGCATTTACAATATTCATTGATTTTTGCCATTGAAAAACATCATGTTATTCATATACCAGAAATGTTTGAAGCTACTGACTGAATGAAAGGAGCTGGCATCTCACTCTCGTTGAATCTTCTTTATCATGCTAAGAGGAGCAGGAAAAAGCAAAAAATTTCAGAATTGCACCTTGCAATGCGGAGAAATTAGTTTGTGCATTTACAATATTCATTGATTTTTGCCATTGAAAAACGTCCAGAAATGATTGAAGCTACTGACTGAATGAAAGGAGCTGGCATCTCACTCTCTTTGAATCTTGTTTATCATGCTAAGAGGAGCAGGAAAAAGCAAAAAATTTCAGAATTGCACCTTGCAATGCGGAGAAATTACTGTTTGTGCATTTACAATATTCAATGATTTTTGCCATTGAAAAACGTCCAGAAATGATTGAAGCTACTGACTGAATGAAAGGAGCTGGCATCTCACTCTCTTTGAATCTTCTTTATCATGCTGAGGAGCAGGAAAAAGCAAAAAATTTCAGAATTGCACCTTGCAATGCGGAGAAATTACTGTTTGTGCATTTACAATATTCATTGATTTTTGCCATTGAAAAACATCATGTTATTCATATACCAGAAATGTTTGAAGCTACTGACTGAATGAAAGGAGCTGGCATCTCACTCTCTTTGAATCTTCTTTATCATGCTAAGAGGAGCAGGAAAAAGCAAAAAATTTCAGAATTGCACCTTGCAATGCGGAGAAATTACTGTTTGTGCATTTACAATATTCATTGATTTTTGCCATTGAAAAACGTCCAGAAATGATTGAAGCTACTGACTGAATGAAAGGAGCTGGCATCTCACTCTCTTTGAATCTTCTTTATCATGCTAAGAGGAGCAGGAAAAAGCAAAACATTTCAGAATTGCACCTTGCAATGCGGAGAAATTACTGTTTGTGCATTTACAATATTCATTGATTTTTGCCATTGAAAAACATCATGTTATTCATATACCAGAAATGTTTGAAGCTACTGACTGAATGAAAGGAGCTGGCATCTCACTCTCTTTGAATCTTCTTTATCATGCTAAGAGGAGCAGGAAAAAGCAAAAAATTTCAGAATTGCACCTTGCAATGCGGAGAAATTACTCTTTGTGCATTTACAATATTCATTGATTTTTGCCATTGAAAAACGTCCAGAAATGATTGAAGCTACTGACTGAATGAAAGGAGCTGGCATCTCACTCTCTTTGAATCTTGTTTATCATGCTAAGAGGAGCAGGAAAAAGCAAAAAATTTCAGAATTGCACCTTGCAATGCGGAGAAATTACTCTTTGTGCATTTACAATATTCATTGATTTTTGCCATTGAAAAACGTCCAGAAATGATTGAAGCTACTGACTGAATGAAAGGAGCTGGCATCTCACTCTCTTTGAATCTTCTTTATCATGCTAAGAGGAGCAGGAAAAAGCAAAAAATTTCAGAATTGCACCTTGCAATGCGGAGAAATTACTGTTTGTGCATTTACAATATTCATTGATTTTTGCCATTGAAAAACATCATGTTATTCATATACCAGAAATGTTTGAAGCTACTGACTGAATGAAAGGAGCTGGCATCTCACTTTCTTTGAATCTTCTTTATCATGCTAAGAGGAGCAGGAAAAAGCAAAAAATTTCAGAATTGCACCTTGCAATGCGGAGAAATTAGTTTGTGCATTTACAATATTCATTGATTTTTGCCATTGAAAAACGTCCAGAAATGATTGAAGCTACTGACTGAATGAAAGGAGCTGGCATCTCACTCTCTTTGAATCTTGTTTATCATGCTAAGAGGAGCAGGAAAAAGCAAAAAATTTCAGAATTGCACCTTGCAATGCGGAGAAATTACTGTTTGTGCATTTACAATATTCAATGATTTTTGCCATTGAAAAACGTCCAGAAATGATTGAAGCTACTGACTGAATGAAAGGAGCTGGCATCTCACTCTCTTTGAATCTTCTTTATCATGCTGAGGAGCAGGAAAAAGCAAAAAATTTCAGAATTGCACCTTGCAATGCGGAGAAATTACTGTTTGTGCATTTACAATATTCATTGATTTTTGCCATTGAAAAACATCATGTTATTCATATACCAGAAATGTTTGAAGCTACTGACTGAATGAAAGGAGCTGGCATCTCACTCTCTTTGAATCTTCTTTATCATGCTAAGAGGAGCAGGAAAAAGCAAAAAATTTCAGAATTGCACCTTGCAATGCGGAGAAATTACTCTTTGTGCATTTACAATATTCATTGATTTTTGCCATTGAAAAACGTCCAGAAATGATTGAAGCTACTGACTGAATGAAAGGAGCTGGCATCTCAATCTCTTTGAATCTTCTTTATCATGCTAAGAGGAGCAGGAAAAAGCAAAAAATTTCAGAATTGCACCTTGCAATGCGGAGAAATTACTGTTTGTGCATTTACAATATTCATTGATTTTTGCCATTGAAAAACGTCCAGAAATGATTGAAGCTACTGACTGAATGAAAGGAGCTGGCATCTCACTCTCTTTGAATCTTGTTTATCATGCTAAGAGGAGCAGGAAAAAGCAAAAAATTTCAGAATTGCACCTTGCAATGCGGAGAAATTACTGTTTGTGCATTTACAATATTCATTGATTTTTGCCATTGAAAAACGTCCAGAAATGATTGAAGCTACTGACTGAATGAAAGGAGCTGGCATCTCACTCTCTTTGAATCTTCTTTATCATGCTAAGAGGAGCAGGAAAAAGCAAAACATTTCAGAATTGCACCTTGCAATGCGGAGAAATTACTGTTTGTGCATTTACAATATTCATTGATTTTGCCATTGAAAAACATCATGTTATTCATATACCAGAAATGTTTGAAGCTACTGACTGAATGAAAGGAGCTGGCATCTCACTCTCTTTGAATCTTCTTTATCATGCTAAGAGGAGCAGGAAAAAGCAAAAAATTTCAGAATTGCACCTTGCAATGCGGAGAAATTACTCTTTGTGCATTTACAATATTCATTGATTTTTGCCATTGAAAAACGTCCAGAAATGATTGAAGCTACTGACTGAATGAAAGGAGCTGGCATCTCACTCTCTTTGAATCTTGTTTATCATGCTAAGAGGAGCAGGAAAAAGCAAAAAATTTCAGAATTGCACCTTGCAATGCGGAGAAATTACTGTTTGTGCATTTACAATATTCATTGATTTTTGCCATTGAAAAACGTCCAGAAATGATTGAAGCTACTGACTGAATGAAAGGAGCTGGCATCTCACTCTCTTTGAATCTTCTTTATCATGCTAAGAGGAGCAGGAAAAAGCAAAAAATTTCAGAATTGCACCTTGCAATGCGGAGAAATTACTGTTTGTGCATTTACAATATTCATTGATTTTTGCCATTGAAAAACATCATGTTATTCATATACCAGAAATGTTTGAAGCTACTGACTGAATGAAAGGAGCTGGCATCTCACTCTCTTTGAATCTTCTTTATCATGCTAAGAGGAGCAGGAAAAAGCAAAAAATTTCAGAATTGCACCTTGCAATGCGGAGAAATTAGTTTGTGCATTTACAATATTCATTGATTTTTGCCATTGAAAAACGTCCAGAAATGATTGAAGCTACTGACTGAATGAAAGGAGCTGGCATCTCACTCTCTTTGAATCTTGTTTATCATGCTAAGAGGAGCAGGAAAAAGCAAAAAATTTCAGAATTGCACCTTGCAATGCAGAGAAATTACTGTTTGTGCATTTACAATATTCAATGATTTTTGCCATTGAAAAACGTCCAGAAATGATTGAAGCTACTGACTGAATGAAAGGAGCTGGCATCTCACTCTCTTTGAATCTTCTTTATCATGCTGAGGAGCAGGAAAAAGCAAAAAATTTCAGAATTGCACCTTGCAATGCGGAGAAATTACTGTTTGTGCATTTACAATATTCATTGATTTTTGCCATTGAAAAACATCATGTTATTCATATACCAGAAATGTTTGAAGCTACTGACTGAATGAAAGGAGCTGGCATCTCACTCTCTTTGAATCTTCTTTATCATGCTAAGAGGAGCAGGAAAAAGCAAAAAATTTCAGAATTGCACCTTGCAATGCGGAGAAATTACTGTTTGTGCATTTACAATATTCATTGATTTTTGCCATTGAAAAACGTCCAGAAATGATTGAAGCTACTGACTGAATGAAAGGAGCTGGCATCTCACTCTCTTTGAATCTTCTTTATCATGCTAAGAGGAGCAGGAAAAAGCAAAAAATTTCAGAATTGCACCTTGCAATGCGGAGAAATTACTGTTTGTGCATTTACAATATTCATTGATTTTTGCCATTGAAAAACGTCCAGAAATGATTGAAGCTACTGACTGAATGAAAGGAGCTGGCATCTCACTCTCTTTGAATCTTCTTTATCATGCTAAGAGGAGCAGGAAAAAGCAAAAAATTTCAGAATTGCACCTTGCAATGCGGAGAAATTACTCTTTGTGCATTTACAATATTCATTGATTTTTGCCATTGAAAAACGTCCAGAAATGATTGAAGCTACTGACTGAATGAAAGGAGCTGGCATCTCACTCTCTTTGAATCTTCTTTATCATGCTAAAAGGAGCAGGAAAAAGCAAAAAATTTCAGAATTGCACCTTGCAATGCGGAGAAATTACTGTTTGTGCATTTACAATATTCATTGATTTTTGCCATTGAAAAACATCATGTTATTCATATACCAGAAATGTTTGAAGCTACTGACTGAATGAAAGGAGCTGGCATCTCACTCTCTTTGAATCTTCTTTATCATGCTAAGAGGAGCAGGAAAAAGCAAAAAATTTCAGAATTGCACCTTGCAATGCGGAGAAATTAGTTTGTGCATTTACAATATTCATTGATTTTTGCCATTGAAAAACGTCCAGAAATGATTGAAGCTACTGACTGAATGAAAGGAGCTGGCATCTCACTCTCTTTGAATCTTGTTTATCATGCTAAGAGGAGCAGGAAAAAGCAAAAAATTTCAGAATTGCACCTTGCAATGCGGAGAAATTACTGTTTGTGCATTTACAATATTCAATGATTTTTGCCATTGAAAAACGTCCAGAAATGATTGAAGCTACTGACTGAATGAAAGGAGCTGGCATCTCACTCTCTTTGAATCTTCTTTATCATGCTGAGGAGCAGGAAAAAGCAAAAAATTTCAGAATTGCACCTTGCAATGCGGAGAAATTACTGTTTGTGCATTTACAATATTCATTGATTTTTGCCATTGAAAAACATCATGTTATTCATATACCAGAAATGTTTGAAGCTACTGACTGAATGAAAGGAGCTGGCATCTCACTCTCTTTGAATCTTCTTTATCATGCTAAGAGGAGCAGGAAAAAGCAAAAAATTTCAGAATTGCACCTTGCAATGCGGAGAAATTACTGTTTGTGCATTTACAATATTCATTGATTTTTGCCATTGAAAAACGTCCAGAAATGATTGAAGCTACTGACTGAATGAAAGGAGCTGGCATCTCACTCTCTTTGAATCTTCTTTATCATGCTAAGAGGAGCAGGAAAAAGCAAAAAATTTCAGAATTGCACCTTGCAATGCGGAGAAATTACTGTTTGTGCATTTACAATATTCATTGATTTTTGCCATTGAAAAACGTCCAGAAATGATTGAAGCTACTGACTGAATGAAAGGAGCTGGCATCTCACTCTCTTTGAATCTTCTTTATCATGCTAAGAGGAGCAGGAAAAAGCAAAACATTTCAGAATTGCACCTTGCAATGCGGAGAAATTACTGTTTGTGCATTTACAATATTCATTGATTTTGCCATTGAAAAACATCATGTTATTCATATACCAGAAATGTTTGAAGCTACTGACTGAATGAAAGGAGCTGGCATCTCACTCTCTTTGAATCTTCTTTATCATGCTAAGAGGAGCAGGAAAAAGCAAAAAATTTCAGAATTGCACCTTGCAATGCGGAGAAATTACTCTTTGTGCATTTACAATATTCATTGATTTTTGCCATTGAAAAACGTCCAGAAATGATTGAAGCTACTGACTGAATGAAAGGAGCTGGCATCTCACTCTCTTTGAATCTTCTTTATCATGCTAAAAGGAGCAGGAAAAAGCAAAAAATTTCAGAATTGCACCTTGCAATGCGGAGAAATTACTGTTTGTGCATTTACAATATTCATTGATTTTTGCCATTGAAAAACATCATGTTATTCATATACCAGAAATGTTTGAAGCTACTGACTGAATGAAAGGAGCTGGCATCTCACTCTCTTTGAATCTTCTTTATCATGCTAAGAGGAGCAGGAAAAAGCAAAAAATTTCAGAATTGCACCTTGCAATGCGGAGAAATTAGTTTGTGCATTTACAATATTCATTGATTTTTGCCATTGAAAAACGTCCAGAAATGATTGAAGCTACTGACTGAATGAAAGGAGCTGGCATCTCACTCTCTTTGAATCTTGTTTATCATGCTAAGAGGAGCAGGAAAAAGCAAAAAATTTCAGAATTGCACCTTGCAATGCGGAGAAATTACTGTTTGTGCATTTACAATATTCAATGATTTTTGCCATTGAAAAACGTCCAGAAATGATTGAAGCTACTGACTGAATGAAAGGAGCTGGCATCTCACTCTCTTTGAATCTTCTTTATCATGCTGAGGAGCAGGAAAAAGCAAAAAATTTCAGAATTGCACCTTGCAATGCGGAGAAATTACTGTTTGTGCATTTACAATATTCATTGATTTTTGCCATTGAAAAACATCATGTTATTCATATACCAGAAATGTTTGAAGCTACTGACTGAATGAAAGGAGCTGGCATCTCACTCTCTTTGAATCTTCTTTATCATGCTAAGAGGAGCAGGAAAAAGCAAAAAATTTCAGAATTGCACCTTGCAATGCGGAGAAATTACTGTTTGTGCATTTACAATATTCATTGATTTTTGCCATTGAAAAACGTCCAGAAATGATTGAAGCTACTGACTGAATGAAAGGAGCTGGCATCTCACTCTCTTTGAATCTTCTTTATCATGCTAAGAGGAGCAGGAAAAAGCAAAAAATTTCAGAATTGCACCTTGCAATGCGGAGAAATTACTGTTTGTGCATTTACAATATTCATTGATTTTTGCCATTGAAAAACGTCCAGAAATGATTGAAGCTACTGACTGAATGAAAGGAGCTGGCATCTCACTCTCTTTGAATCTTCTTTATCATGCTAAGAGGAGCAGGAAAAAGCAAAAAATTTCAGAATTGCACCTTGCAATGCGGAGAAATTACTCTTTGTGCATTTACAATATTCATTGATTTTTGCCATTGAAAAACGTCCAGAAATGATTGAAGCTACTGACTGAATGAAAGGAGCTGGCATCTCACTCTCTTTGAATCTTGTTTATCATGCTAAGAGGAGCAGGAAAAAGCAAAAAATTTCAGAATTGCACCTTGCAATGCGGAGAAATTACTGTTTGTGCATTTACAATATTCATTGATTTTTGCCATTGAAAAACGTCCAGAAATGATTGAAGCTACTGACTGAATGAAAGGAGCTGGCATCTCACTCTCTTTGAATCTTCTTTATCATGCTAAGAGGAGCAGGAAAAAGCAAAAAATTTCAGAATTGCACCTTGCAATGCGGAGAAATTACTGTTTGTGCATTTACAATATTCATTGATTTTTGCCATTGAAAAACATCATGTTATTCATATACCAGAAATGTTTGAAGCTACTGACTGAATGAAATGAGCTGGCATCTCACTCTCTTTGAATCTTCTTTATCATGCTAAGAGGAGCAGGAAAAAGCAAAAAATTTCAGAATTGCACCTTGCAATGCGGAGAAATTAGTTTGTGCATTTACAATATTCATTGATTTTTGCCATTGAAAAACGTCCAGAAATGATTGAAGCTACTGACTGAATGAAAGGAGCTGGCATCTCACTCTCTTTGAATCTTGTTTATCATGCTAAGAGGAGCAGGAAAAAGCAAAAAATTTCAGAATTGCACCTTGCAATGCGGAGAAATTACTGTTTGTGCATTTACAATATTCAATGATTTTTGCCATTGAAAAACGTCCAGAAATGATTGAAGCTACTGACTGAATGAAAGGAGCTGGCATCTCACTCTCTTTGAATCTTCTTTATCATGCTGAGGAGCAGGAAAAAGCAAAAAATTTCAGAATTGCACCTTGCAATGCGGAGAAATTACTGTTTGTGCATTTACAATATTCATTGATTTTTGCCATTGAAAAACATCATGTTATTCATATACCAGAAATGTTTGAAGCTACTGACTGAATGAAAGGAGCTGGCATCTCACTCTCTTTGAATCTTCTTTATCATGCTAAGAGGAGCAGGAAAAAGCAAAAAATTTCAGAATTGCACCTTGCAATGCGGAGAAATTACTGTTTGTGCATTTACAATATTCATTGATTTTTTCCATTGAAAAACGTCCAGAAATGATTGAAGCTACTGACTGAATGAAAGGAGCTGGCATCTCAATCTCTTTGAATCTTCTTTATCATGCTAAGAGGAGCAGGAAAAAGCAAAAAATTTCAGAATTGCACCTTGCAATGCGGAGAAATTACTGTTTGTGCATTTACAATATTCATTGATTTTTGCCATTGAAAAACGTCCAGAAATGATTGAAGCTACTGACTGAATGAAAGGAGCTGGCATCTCACTCTCTTTGAATCTTGTTTATCATGCTAAGAGGAGCAGGAAAAAGCAAAAAATTTCAGAATTGCACCTTGCAATGCGGAGAAATTACTGTTTGTGCATTTACAATATTCATTGATTTTTGCCATTGAAAAACGTCCAGAAATGATTGAAGCTACTTACTGAATGAAAGGAGCTGGCATCTCACTCTCTTTGAATCTTCTTTATCATGCTAAGAGGAGCAGGAAAAAGCAAAAAATTTCAGAATTGCACCTTGCAATGCGGAGAAATTACTGTTTGTGCATTTACAATATTCATTGATTTTTGCCATTGAAAAACATCATGTTATTCATATACCAGAAATGTTTGAAGCTACTGACTGAATGAAAGGAGCTGGCATCTCACTCTCTTTGAATCTTCTTTATCATGCTAAGAGGAGCAGGAAAAAGCAAAAAATTTCAGAATTGCACCTTGCAATGCGGAGAAATTACTGTTTGTGCATTTACAATATTCACTGATTTTTGCCATTGAAAAACGTCCAGAAATGATTGAAGCTACTGACTGAATGAAAGGAGCTGGCATCTCACTCTCTTTGAATCTTCTTTATCATGCTAAGAGGAGCAGGAAAAAGCAAAAAATTTCAGAATTGCACCTTGCAATGCGGAGAAATTACTGTTTGTGCATTTACAATATTCATTGATTTTTGCCATTGAAAAACATCATGTTATTCATATACCAGAAATGTTTGAAGCTACTGACTGAATGAAAGGAGCTGGCATCTCACTCTCTTTGAATCTTCTTTATCATGCTAAGAGGAGCAGGAAAAAGCAAAAAATTTCAGAATTGCACCTTGCAATGCGGAGAAATTACTCTTTGTGCATTTACAATATTCATTGATTTTTGCCATTGAAAAACGTCCAGAAATGATTGAAGCTACTGACTGAATGAAAGGAGCTGGCATCTCACTCTCTTTGAATCTTGTTTATCATGCTAAGAGGAGCAGGAAAAAGCAAAAAATTTCAGAATTGCACCTTGCAATGCGGAGAAATTACTCTTTGTGCATTTACAATATTCATTGATTTTTGCCATTGAAAAACGTCCAGAAATGATTGAAGCTACTGACTGAATGAAAGGAGCTGGCATCTCACTCTCTTTGAATCTTCTTTATCATGCTAAGAGGAGCAGGAAAAAGCAAAAAATTTCAGAATTGCACCTTGCAATGCGGAGAAATTACTGTTTGTGCATTTACAATATTCATTGATTTTTGCCATTGAAAAACATCATGTTATTCATATACCAGAAATGTTTGAAGCTACTGACTGAATGAAAGGAGCTGGCATCTCACTTTCTTTGAATCTTCTTTATCATGCTAAGAGGAGCAGGAAAAAGCAAAAAATTTCAGAATTGCACCTTGCAATGCGGAGAAATTAGTTTGTGCATTTACAATATTCATTGATTTTTGCCATTGAAAAACGTCCAGAAATGATTGAAGCTACTGACTGAATGAAAGGAGCTGGCATCTCACTCTCTTTGAATCTTGTTTATCATGCTAAGAGGAGCAGGAAAAAGCAAAAAATTTCAGAATTGCACCTTGCAATGCGGAGAAATTACTGTTTGTGCATTTACAATATTCAATGATTTTTGCCATTGAAAAACGTCCAGAAATGATTGAAGCTACTGACTGAATGAAAGGAGCTGGCATCTCACTCTCTTTGAATCTTCTTTATCATGCTGAGGAGCAGGAAAAAGCAAAAAATTTCAGAATTGCACCTTGCAATGCGGAGAAATTACTGTTTGTGCATTTACAATATTCATTGATTTTTGCCATTGAAAAACATCATGTTATTCATATACCAGAAATGTTTGAAGCTACTGACTGAATGAAAGGAGCTGGCATCTCACTCTCTTTGAATCTTCTTTATCATGCTAAGAGGAGCAGGAAAAAGCAAAAAATTTCAGAATTGCACCTTGCAATGCGGAGAAATTACTGTTTGTGCATTTACAATATTCATTGATTTTTGCCATTGAAAAACGTCCAGAAATGATTGAAGCTACTGACTGAATGAAAGGAGCTGGCATCTCACTCTCTTTGAATCTTGTTTATCATGCTAAGAGGAGCAGGAAAAAGCAAAAAATTTCAGAATTGCACCTTGCAATGCGGAGAAATTACTGTTTGTGCATTTACAATATTCATTGATTTTTGCCATTGAAAAACGTCCAGAAATGATTGAAGCTACTGACTGAATGAAAGGAGCTGGCATCTCACTCTCTTTGAATCTTCTTTATCATGCTAAGAGGAGCAGGAAAAAGCAAAACATTTCAGAATTGCACCTTGCAATGCGGAGAAATTACTGTTTGTGCATTTACAATATTCATTGATTTTGCCATTGAAAAACATCATGTTATTCATATACCAGAAATGTTTGAAGCTACTGACTGAATGAAAGGAGCTGGCATCTCACTCTCTTTGAATCTTCTTTATCATGCTAAGAGGAGCAGGAAAAAGCAAAAAATTTCAGAATTGCACCTTGCAATGCGGAGAAATTACTCTTTGTGCATTTACAATATTCATTGATTTTTGCCATTGAAAAACGTCCAGAAATGATTGAAGCTACTGACTGAATGAAAGGAGCTGGCATCTCACTCTCTTTGAATCTTGTTTATCATGCTAAGAGGAGCAGGAAAAAGCAAAAAATTTCAGAATTGCACCTTGCAATGCGGAGAAATTACTGTTTGTGCATTTACAATATTCATTGATTTTTGCCATTGAAAAACGTCCAGAAATGATTGAAGCTACTGACTGAATGAAAGGAGCTGGCATCTCACTCTCTTTGAATCTTCTTTATCATGCTAAGAGGAGCAGGAAAAAGCAAAAAATTTCAGAATTGCACCTTGCAATGCGGAGAAATTACTGTTTGTGCATTTACAATATTCATTGATTTTTGCCATTGAAAAACATCATGTTATTCATATACCAGAAATGTTTGAAGCTACTGACTGAATGAAAGGAGCTGGCATCTCACTCTCTTTGAATCTTCTTTATCATGCTAAGAGGAGCAGGAAAAAGCAAAAAATTTCAGAATTGCACCTTGCAATGCGGAGAAATTAGTTTGTGCATTTACAATATTCATTGATTTTTGCCATTGAAAAACGTCCAGAAATGATTGAAGCTACTGACTGAATGAAAGGAGCTGGCATCTCACTCTCTTTGAATCTTGTTTATCATGCTAAGAGGAGCAGGAAAAAGCAAAAAATTTCAGAATTGCACCTTGCAATGCAGAGAAATTACTGTTTGTGCATTTACAATATTCAATGATTTTTGCCATTGAAAAACGTCCAGAAATGATTGAAGCTACTGACTGAATGAAAGGAGCTGGCATCTCACTCTCTTTGAATCTTCTTTATCATGCTGAGGAGCAGGAAAAAGCAAAAAATTTCAGAATTGCACCTTGCAATGCGGAGAAATTACTGTTTGTGCATTTACAATATTCATTGATTTTTGCCATTGAAAAACATCATGTTATTCATATACCAGAAATGTTTGAAGCTACTGACTGAATGAAAGGAGCTGGCATCTCACTCTCTTTGAATCTTCTTTATCATGCTAAGAGGAGCAGGAAAAAGCAAAAAATTTCAGAATTGCACCTTGCAATGCGGAGAAATTACTGTTTGTGCATTTACAATATTCATTGATTTTTGCCATTGAAAAACGTCCAGAAATGATTGAAGCTACTGACTGAATGAAAGGAGCTGGCATCTCACTCTCTTTGAATCTTCTTTATCATGCTAAGAGGAGCAGGAAAAAGCAAAAAATTTCAGAATTGCACCTTGCAATGCGGAGAAATTACTGTTTGTGCATTTACAATATTCATTGATTTTTGCCATTGAAAAACGTCCAGAAATGATTGAAGCTACTGACTGAATGAAAGGAGCTGGCATCTCACTCTCTTTGAATCTTCTTTATCATGCTAAGAGGAGCAGGAAAAAGCAAAAAATTTCAGAATTGCACCTTGCAATGCGGAGAAATTACTCTTTGTGCATTTACAATATTCATTGATTTTTGCCATTGAAAAACGTCCAGAAATGATTGAAGCTACTGACTGAATGAAAGGAGCTGGCATCTCACTCTCTTTGAATCTTCTTTATCATGCTAAAAGGAGCAGGAAAAAGCAAAAAATTTCAGAATTGCACCTTGCAATGCGGAGAAATTACTGTTTGTGCATTTACAATATTCATTGATTTTTGCCATTGAAAAACATCATGTTATTCATATACCAGAAATGTTTGAAGCTACTGACTGAATGAAAGGAGCTGGCATCTCACTCTCTTTGAATCTTCTTTATCATGCTAAGAGGAGCAGGAAAAAGCAAAAAATTTCAGAATTGCACCTTGCAATGCGGAGAAATTAGTTTGTGCATTTACAATATTCATTGATTTTTGCCATTGAAAAACGTCCAGAAATGATTGAAGCTACTGACTGAATGAAAGGAGCTGGCATCTCACTCTCTTTGAATCTTGTTTATCATGCTAAGAGGAGCAGGAAAAAGCAAAAAATTTCAGAATTGCACCTTGCAATGCGGAGAAATTACTGTTTGTGCATTTACAATATTCAATGATTTTTGCCATTGAAAAACGTCCAGAAATGATTGAAGCTACTGACTGAATGAAAGGAGCTGGCATCTCACTCTCTTTGAATCTTCTTTATCATGCTGAGGAGCAGGAAAAAGCAAAAAATTTCAGAATTGCACCTTGCAATGCGGAGAAATTACTGTTTGTGCATTTACAATATTCATTGATTTTTGCCATTGAAAAACATCATGTTATTCATATACCAGAAATGTTTGAAGCTACTGACTGAATGAAAGGAGCTGGCATCTCACTCTCTTTGAATCTTCTTTATCATGCTAAGAGGAGCAGGAAAAAGCAAAAAATTTCAGAATTGCACCTTGCAATGCGGAGAAATTACTGTTTGTGCATTTACAATATTCATTGATTTTTGCCATTGAAAAACGTCCAGAAATGATTGAAGCTACTGACTGAATGAAAGGAGCTGGCATCTCACTCTCTTTGAATCTTCTTTATCATGCTAAGAGGAGCAGGAAAAAGCAAAAAATTTCAGAATTGCACCTTGCAATGCGGAGAAATTACTGTTTGTGCATTTACAATATTCATTGATTTTTGCCATTGAAAAACGTCCAGAAATGATTGAAGCTACTGACTGAATGAAAGGAGCTGGCATCTCACTCTCTTTGAATCTTCTTTATCATGCTAAGAGGAGCAGGAAAAAGCAAAAAATTTCAGAATTGCACCTTGCAATGCGGAGAAATTACTCTTTGTGCATTTACAATATTCATTGATTTTTGCCATTGAAAAACGTCCAGAAATGATTGAAGCTACTGACTGAATGAAAGGAGCTGGCATCTCACTCTCTTTGAATCTTGTTTATCATGCTAAGAGGAGCAGGAAAAAGCAAAAAATTTCAGAATTGCACCTTGCAATGCGGAGAAATTACTGTTTGTGCATTTACAATATTCATTGATTTTTGCCATTGAAAAACGTCCAGAAATGATTGAAGCTACTGACTGAATGAAAGGAGCTGGCATCTCACTCTCTTTGAATCTTCTTTATCATGCTAAGAGGAGCAGGAAAAAGCAAAAAATTTCAGAATTGCACCTTGCAATGCGGAGAAATTACTGTTTGTGCATTTACAATATTCATTGATTTTTGCCATTGAAAACGTCCAGAAATGATTGAAGCTACTGACTGAATGAAAGGAGCTGGCATCTCACTCTCTTTGAATCTTCTTTATCATGCTAAGAGGAGCAGAAAAAGCAAAAAATTTCAGAATTGCACCTTGCAATGCGGAGAAATTACTGTTTGTGCATTTACAATATTCAATGATTTTTGCATTGAAAAACGTCCAGAATGATTGAAGCTACTGACTGAATGAAAGGAGCTGGCATCTCACTCTCTTTGAATCTTCTTTATCATGCTAAGAGGAGCAGGAAAAAGCAAAAAATTTCAGAATTGCACCTTGCAATGCGGAGAAATTACTGTTTGTGCATTTACAATATTCATTGATTTTTGCCATTGAAAAACATCATGTTATTCATATACCAGAATGTTTGAAGCTACTGACTGAATGAAAGGAGCTGGCATCTCACTCTCTTTGAATCTTCTTTTATCATGCTAAGAGGAGCAGGAAAAAGCAAAAAATTCAGAATTGCACCTTGCATATGCGGCGAAATTACTGTTTGTGCATTTACAATATTCATTGATTTTTGCCATTGAAAAACATCATGTTATTCATATACCAGAAATGTTTGAAGCTACTGACTGAATGAAAGGAGCTGGCATCTCACTCTCTTTGAATCTTCTTTATCATGCTAAGAGGAGCAGGAAAAAGCAAAAAATTTCAGAATTGCACCTTGCAATGCGGAGAAATTACTGTTTGTGCATTTACAATATTCATTGATTTTTGCCATTGAAAAACGTCCAGAAATGATTGAAGCTACTGACTGAATGAAAGGAGCTGGCATCTCAATCTCTTTGAATCTTCTTTATCATGCTAAGAGGAGCAGGAAAAAGCAAAAAATTTCAGAATTGCACCTTGCAATGCGGAGAAATTACTGTTTGTGCATTTACAATATTCATTGATTTTTGCCATTGAAAAACGTCCAGAAATGATTGAAGCTACTGACTGAATGAAAGGAGCTGGCATCTCACTCTCTTTGAATCTTGTTTATCATGCTAAGAGGAGCAGGAAAAAGCAAAAAATTTCAGAATTGCACCTTGCAATGCGGAGAAATTACTGTTTGTGCATTTACAATATTCATTGATTTTTGCCATTGAAAAACGTCCAGAAATGATTGAAGCTACTTACTGAATGAAAGGAGCTGGCATCTCACTCTCTTTGAATCTTCTTTATCATGCTAAGAGGAGCAGGAAAAAGCAAAAAATTTCAGAATTGCACCTTGCAATGCGGAGAAATTACTGTTTGTGCATTTACAATATTCATTGATTTTTGCCATTGAAAAACATCATGTTATTCATATACCAGAAATGTTTGAAGCTACTGACTGAATGAAAGGAGCTGGCATCTCACTCTCTTTGAATCTTCTTTATCATGCTAAGAGGAGCAGGAAAAAGCAAAAAATTTCAGAATTGCACCTTGCAATGCGGAGAAATTACTGTTTGTGCATTTACAATATTCACTGATTTTTGCCATTGAAAAACGTCCAGAAATGATTGAAGCTACTGACTGAATGAAAGGAGCTGGCATCTCACTCTCTTTGAATCTTCTTTATCATGCTAAGAGGAGCAGGAAAAAGCAAAAAATTTCAGAATTGCACCTTGCAATGCGGAGAAATTACTGTTTGTGCATTTACAATATTCATTGATTTTTGCCATTGAAAAACATCATGTTATTCATATACCAGAAATGTTTGAAGCTACTGACTGAATGAAAGGAGCTGGCATCTCACTCTCTTTGAATCTTCTTTATCATGCTAAGAGGAGCAGGAAAAAGCAAAAAATTTCAGAATTGCACCTTGCAATGCGGAGAAATTAGTTTGTGCATTTACAATATTCATTGATTTTTGCCATTGAAAAACGTCCAGAAATGATTGAAGCTACTGACTGAATGAAAGGAGCTGGCATCTCACTCTCTTTGAATCTTGTTTATCATGCTAAGAGGAGCAGGAAAAAGCAAAAAATTTCAGAATTGCACCTTGCAATGCGGAGAAATTACTGTTTGTGCATTTACAATATTCAATGATTTTTGCCATTGAAAAACGTCCAGAAATGATTGAAGCTACTGACTGAATGAAAGGAGCTGGCATCTCACTCTCTTTGAATCTTCTTTATCATGCTGAGGAGCAGGAAAAAGCAAAAAATTTCAGAATTGCACCTTGCAATGCGGAGAAATTACTGTTTGTGCATTTACAATATTCATTGATTTTTGCCATTGAAAAACATCATGTTATTCATATACCAGAAATGTTTGAAGCTACTGACTGAATGAAAGGAGCTGGCATCTCACTCTCTTTGAATCTTCTTTATCATGCTAAGAGGAGCAGGAAAAAGCAAAAAATTTCAGAATTGCACCTTGCAATGCGGAGAAATTACTGTTTGTGCATTTACAATATTCATTGATTTTTGCCATTGAAAATCGTCCAGAAATGATTGAAGCTACTGACTGAATGAAAGGAGCTGGCATCTCACTCTCTTTGAATCTTCTTTATCATGCTAAGAGGAGCAGGAAAAAGCAAAACATTTCAGAATTGCACCTTGCAATGCGGAGAAATTACTGTTTGTGCATTTACAATATTCATTGATTTTTGCCATTGAAAAACATCATGTTATTCATATACCAGAAATGTTTGAAGCTACTGACTGAATGAAAGGAGCTGGCATCTCACTCTCTTTGAATCTTCTTTATCATGCTAAGAGGAGCAGGAAAAAGCAAAAAATTTCAGAATTGCACCTTGCAATGCGGAGAAATTACTCTTTGTGCATTTACAATATTCATTGATTTTTGCCATTGAAAAACGTCCAGAAATGATTGAAGCTACTGACTGAATGAAAGGAGCTGGCATCTCACTCTCTTTGAATCTTGTTTATCATGCTAAGAGGAGCAGGAAAAATCAAAAAATTTCAGAATTGCACCTTGCAATGCGGAGAAATTACTCTTTGTGCATTTACAATATTCATTGATTTTTGCCATTGAAAAACGTCCAGAAATGATTGAAGCTACTGACTGAATGAAAGGAGCTGGCATCTCAATCTCTTTGAATCTTCTTTATCATGCTAAGAGGAGCAGGAAAAAGCAAAAAATTTCAGAATTGCACCTTGCAATGCGGAGAAATTACTGTTTGTGCATTTACAATATTCATTGATTTTTGCCATTGAAAAACGTCCAGAAATGATTGAAGCTACTGACTGAATGAAAGGAGCTGGCATCTCACTCTCTTTGAATCTTCTTTATCATGCTGAGGAGCAGGAAAAAGCAAAAAATTTCAGAATTGCACCTTGCAATGCGGAGAAATTACTGTTTGTGCATTTACAATATTCATTGATTTTTGCCATTGAAAAACATCATGTTATTCATATACCAGAAATGTTTGAAGCTACTGACTGAATGAAAGGAGCTGGCATCTCACTCTCTTTGAATCTTCTTTATCATGCTAAGAGGAGCAGGAAAAAGCAAAAAATTTCAGAATTGCACCTTGCAATGCGGAGAAATTACTCTTTGTGCATTTACAATATTCATTGATTTTTGCCATTGAAAAACGTCCAGAAATGATTGAAGCTACTGACTGAATGAAAGGAGCTGGCATCTCAATCTCTTTGAATCTTCTTTATCATGCTAAGAGGAGCAGGAAAAAGCAAAAAATTTCAGAATTGCACCTTGCAATGCGGAGAAATTACTGTTTGTGCATTTACAATATTCATTGATTTTTGCCATTGAAAAACGTCCAGAAATGATTGAAGCTACTGACTGAATGAAAGGAGCTGGCATCTCACTCTCTTTGAATCTTGTTTATCATGCTAAGAGGAGCAGGAAAAAGCAAAAAATTTCAGAATTGCACCTTGCAATGCGGAGAAATTACTGTTTGTGCATTTACAATATTCATTGATTTTTGCCATTGAAAAACGTCCAGAAATGATTGAAGCTACTTACTGAATGAAAGGAGCTGGCATCTCACTCTCTTTGAATCTTCTTTATCATGCTAAGAGGAGCAGGAAAAAGCAAAAAATTTCAGAATTGCACCTTGCAATGCGGAGAAATTACTGTTTGTGCATTTACAATATTCATTGATTTTTGCCATTGAAAAACATCATGTTATTCATATACCAGAAATGTTTGAAGCTACTGACTGAATGAAAGGAGCTGGCATCTCACTCTCTTTGAATCTTCTTTATCATGCTAAGAGGAGCAGGAAAAAGCAAAAAATTTCAGAATTGCACCTTGCAATGCGGAGAAATTACTGTTTGTGCATTTACAATATTCATTGATTTTTGCCATTGAAAAACGTCCAGAAATGATTGAAGCTACTGACTGAATGAAAGGAGCTGGCATCTCACTCTCTTTGAATCTTCTTTATCATGCTAAGAGGAGCAGGAAAAAGCAAAAAATTTCAGAATTGCACCTTGCAATGCGGAGAAATTACTGTTTGTGCATTTACAATATTCATTGATTTTTGCCATTGAAAAACATCATGTTATTCATATACCAGAAATGTTTGAAGCTACTGACTGAATGAAAGGAGCTGGCATCTCACTCTCTTTGAATCTTCTTTATCATGCTAAGAGGAGCAGGAAAAAGCAAAAAATTTCAGAATTGCACCTTGCAATGCGGAGAAATTAGTTTGTGCATTTACAATATTCATTGATTTTTGCCATTGAAAAACGTCCAGAAATGATTGAAGCTACTGACTGAATGAAAGGAGCTGGCATCTCACTCTCTTTGAATCTTGTTTATCATGCTAAGAGGAGCAGGAAAAAGCAAAAAATTTCAGAATTGCACCTTGCAATGCGGAGAAATTACTGTTTGTGCATTTACAATATTCAATGATTTTTGCCATTGAAAAACGTCCAGAAATGATTGAAGCTACTGACTGAATGAAAGGAGCTGGCATCTCACTCTCTTTGAATCTTCTTTATCATGCTGAGGAGCAGGAAAAAGCAAAAAATTTCAGAATTGCACCTTGCAATGCGGAGAAATTACTGTTTGTGCATTTACAATATTCATTGATTTTTGCCATTGAAAAACATCATGTTATTCATATACCAGAAATGTTTGAAGCTACTGACTGAATGAAAGGAGCTGGCATCTCACTCTCTTTGAATCTTCTTTATCATGCTAAGAGGAGCAGGAAAAAGCAAAAAATTTCAGAATTGCACCTTGCAATGCGGAGAAATTACTGTTTGTGCATTTACAATATTCATTGATTTTTGCCATTGAAAATCGTCCAGAAATGATTGAAGCTACTGACTGAATGAAAGGAGCTGGCATCTCACTCTCTTTGAATCTTCTTTATCATGCTAAGAGGAGCAGGAAAAAGCAAAACATTTCAGAATTGCACCTTGCAATGCGGAGAAATTACTGTTTGTGCATTTACAATATTCATTGATTTTTGCCATTGAAAAACATCATGTTATTCATATACCAGAAATGTTTGAAGCTACTGACTGAATGAAAGGAGCTGGCATCTCACTCTCTTTGAATCTTCTTTATCATGCTAAGAGGAGCAGGAAAAAGCAAAAAATTTCAGAATTGCACCTTGCAATGCGGAGAAATTACTCTTTGTGCATTTACAATATTCATTGATTTTTGCCATTGAAAAACGTCCAGAAATGATTGAAGCTACTGACTGAATGAAAGGAGCTGGCATCTCACTCTCTTTGAATCTTGTTTATCATGCTAAGAGGAGCAGGAAAAATCAAAAAATTTCAGAATTGCACCTTGCAATGCGGAGAAATTACTCTTTGTGCATTTACAATATTCATTGATTTTTGCCATTGAAAAACGTCCAGAAATGATTGAAGCTACTGACTGAATGAAAGGAGCTGGCATCTCAATCTCTTTGAATCTTCTTTATCATGCTAAGAGGAGCAGGAAAAAGCAAAAAATTTCAGAATTGCACCTTGCAATGCGGAGAAATTACTGTTTGTGCATTTACAATATTCATTGATTTTTGCCATTGAAAAACGTCCAGAAATGATTGAAGCTACTGACTGAATGAAAGGAGCTGGCATCTCACTCTCTTTGAATCTTCTTTATCATGCTAAGAGGAGCAGGAAAAAGCAAAACATTTCAGAATTGCACCTTGCAATGCGGAGAAATTACTGTTTGTGCATTTACAATATTCATTGATTTTTGCCATTGAAAAACATCTTGTTATTCAAATACCAGAAATGTTTGAAGCTACTGACTGAATGAAAGGAGCTGGCATCTCACTCTCTTTGAATCTTCTTTATCATGCTAAGAGGAGCAGGAAAAAGCAAAAAATTTCAGAATTGCACCTTGCAATGCGGAGAAATTACTGATTGTGCATTTACAATATTCATTGATTTTTGCCATTGAAAAACGTCCAGAAATGATTGAAGCTACTGACTGAATGAAAGGAGCTGGCATCTCACTCTCTTTTTATCTTGTTTATCATGCTAAGAGGAGCAGGAAAAAGCAAAAAATTTCAGAATTGCACCTTGCAATGCGGAGAAATTACTGTTTGTGCATTTACAATATTCATTGATTTTTGCCATTGAAAAACGTCCAGAAATGATTGAAGCTACTGACTGAATGAAAGGAGCTGGCATCTCACTCTCTTTGAATCTTCTTTATCATGCTAAGAGGAGCAGGAAAAAGCAAAAAATTTCAGAATTGCACCTTGCAATCCGGAGAAATTACTGTTTGTGCATTTACAATATTCATTGATTTTTGCCATTGAAAAACATCATGTTATTCATATACCAGAAATGATTGAAGCTACTGACTGAATGAAAGGAGCTGGCATCTCACTCTCTTTGAATCTTCTTTATCATGCTAAGAGGAGCAGGAAAAAGCAAAAAATTTCAGAATTGCACCTTGCAATGCGGAGAAATTACTGTTTGTGCATTTACAATATTCAATGATTTTTGCCATTGAAAAACGTCCAGAAATGATTGAAGCTACTGACTGAATGAAAGGAGCTGGCATCTCACTCTCTTTGAATCTTCTTTATCATGCTAAGAGGAGCAGGAAAAAGCAAAAAATTTCAGAATTGCACCTTGCAATGTGGAGAAATTACTGTTTGTGCATTTACAATATTCATTGATTTTTGCCATTGAAAAACATGTTATTCATATACCAGAAATGTTTGAAGCTACTGACTGAATGAAAGGAGCTGGCATCTCACTCTCTTTGAATCTTCTTTATCATGCTAAGAGGAGCAGGAAAAAGCAAAAAATTTCAGAATTGCACCTTGCAATGCGGAGAAATTACTCTTTGTGCATTTACAATATTCATTGATTTTTGCCATTGAAAAACGTCCAGAAATGATTGAAGCTACTGACTGAATGAAAGGAGCTGGCATCTCACTCTCTTTGAATCTTCTTTATCATGCTAAGAGGAGCAGGAAAAAGCAAAAAATTTCAGAATTGCACCTTGCAATGCGGAGAAATTACTGTTTGTTCATTTACAATATTCATTGATTTTTGCCATTGAAAAACGTCCAGAAATGATTGAAGCTACTGACTGAATGAAAGGAGCTGGCATCTCACTCTCTTTGAATCTTCTTTATCATGCTAAGAGGAGCAGGAAAAAGCAAAACATTTCAGAATTGCACCTTGCAATGCGGAGAAATTACTGTTTGTGCATTTACAATATTCATTGATTTTTGCCATTGAAAAACATCATGTTATTCATATACCAGAAATGTTTGAAGCTACTGACTGAATGAAAGGAGCTGGCATCTCACTCTCTTTGAATCTTCTTTATCATGCTAAGAGGAGCAGGAAAAAGCAAAAAATTTCAGAATTGCACCTTGCAATGCGGAGAAATTACTGTTTGTGCATTTACAATATTCATTGATTTTTGCCATTGAAAAACGTCCAGAAATGATAGAAGCTACTGACTGAATGAAAGGAGCTGGCATCTCACTCTCTTTGAATCTTCTTTATCATGCTAAGAGGAGCAGGAAAAAGCAAAAAATTTCAGAATTGCACCTTGCAATGCGGAGAAATTACTGTTTGTGCATTTACAATATTCATTGATTTTTGCCATTGAAAAACGTCCAGAAATGATTGAAGCTACTGACTGAATGAAAGGAGCTGGCATCTCACTCTCTTTGAATCTTGTTTATCTTGCTAAGAGGAGCAGGAAAAAGCAAAAAATTTCAGAATTGCACCTTGCAATGCGGAGAAATTACTGTTTGTGCATTTACAATATTCATTGATTTTTGCCATTGAAAAACGTCCAGAAATGATTGAAGCTACTGACTGAATGAAAGGAGTTGGCATCTCACTCTCTTTGAATCTTCTTTATCATGCTAAGAGGAGCAGGAAAAAGCAAAAAATTTCAGAATTGCACCTTGCAATGCGGAGAAATTACTGTTTGTGCATTTACAATATTCATTGATTTTTGCCATTGAAAAACATCATGTTATTCATATACCAGAAATGTTTGAAGCTACTGACTGAATGAAAGGAGCTGGCATCTCACTCTCTTTGAATCTTCTTTATCATGCTAAGAGGAGCAGAAAAAAGCAAAAAATTTCAGAATTGCACCTTGCAATGCGGAGAAATTACTGTTTGTGCATTTACAATATTCATTGATTTTTGCCATTGAAAAACGTCCAGAAATGATTGAAGCTACTGACTGAATGAAAGGAGCTGGCATCTCACTCTGTTTGAATCTTGTTTATCATGCTAAGAGGAGCAGGAAAAAGCAAAAAATTTCAGAATTGCACCTTGCAATGCAGAGAAATTACTGTTTGTGCATTTACAATATTCATTGATTTTTGCCATTGAAAAACGTCCAGAAATGATTGAAGCTACTGACTGAATGAAAGGAGCTGGCATCTCACTCTCTTTGAATCTTCTTTATCATGCTAAGAGGAGCAGGAAAAAGCAAAACATTTCAGAATTGCACCTTGCAATGCGGAGAAATTACTGTTTGTGCATTTACAATATTCATTGATTTTTGCCATTGAAAAACATCATGTTATTCATATACCAGAAATGTTTGAAGCTACTGACTGAATGAAAGGAGCTGGCATCTCACTCTCTTTGAATCTTCTTTATCATGCTAAGAGGAGCAGGAAAAAGCAAAAAATTTCAGAATTGCACCTTGCAATGCGGAGAAATTACTGTTTGTGCATTTACAATATTCATTGATTTTTGCCATTGAAAAACGTCCAGAAATGATTGAAGCTACTGACTGAATGAAAGGAGCTGGCATCTCACTCTCTTTGAATCTTGTTTATCATGCTAAGAGGAGCAGGAAAAAGCAAAAAATTTCAGAATTGCACCTTGCAATGCGGAGAAATTACTGTTTGTGCATTTACAATATTCATTGATTTTTGCCATTGAAAAACGTCCAGAAATGATTGAAGCTACTGACTGAATGAAAGGAGCTGGCATCTCACTCTCTTTGAATCTTGTTTATCTTGCTAAGAGGAGCAGGAAAAAGCAAAAAATTTCAGAATTGCACCTTGCAATGCGGAGAAATTACTGTTTGTGCATTTACAATATTCATTGATTTTTGCCATTGAAAAACGTCCAGAAATGATTGAAGCTACTGACTGAATGAAAGGAGCTGGCATCTCACTCTCTTTGAATCTTGTTTATCTTGCTAAGAGGAGCAGGAAAAAGCAAAAAATTTCAGAATTTCACCTTGCAATGCGGAGAAATTACTGTTTGTGCATTTACAATATTCATTGATTTTTGCCATTGAAAAACGTCCAGAAATGATTGAAGCTACTGACTGAATGAAAGGAGCTGGCATCTCACTCTCTTTGAATCTTCTTTATCATGCTAAGAGGAGCAGGAAAAAGCAAAAAATTTCAGAATTGCACCTTGCAATGCGGAGAAATTACTGTTTGTGCATTTACAATATTCATTGATTTTTGCCATTGAAAAACATCATGTTATTCATATACCAGAAATGTTTGAAGCTACTGACTGAATGAAAGGAGCTGGCATCTCACTCTCTTTGAATCTTCTTTATCATGCTAAGAGGAGCAGAAAAAAGCAAAAAATTTCAGAATTGCACCTTGCAATGCGGAGAAATTACTGTTTGTGCATTTACAATATTCATTGATTTTTGCCATTGAAAAACGTCCAGAAATGATTGAAGCTACTGACTGAATGAAAGGAGCTGGCATCTCACTCTCTTTGAATCTTCTTTATCATGCTAAGAGGAGCAGGAAAAAGCAAAAAATTTCAGAATTGCACCTTTCAATGCGGAGAAATTACTGTTTGTGCATTTACAATATTCATTGATTTTTGCCATTAAAAAAATATCATGTTATTCATATACCAGAAATGTTTGAAGCTACTGACTGAATGAAAGGAGCTGGCATCTCACTCTCTTTGAATCTTCTTTATCATGCTAAGAGGAGCAGGAAAAAGCAAAAAATTTCAGAATTGCACCTTGCAATGCGGAGAAATTACTGTTTGTGCATTTACAATATTCATTGATTTTTGCCATTGAAAAACGTCCAGAAATGATTGAAGCTACTGACTGAATGAAAGGAGCTGGCATCTCACTCTCTTTGAATCTTGTTTATCATTCTAAGAGGAGCAGGAAAAAGCAAAAAATTTCAGAATTGCACCTTGCAATGCGGAGAAATTACTGTTTGTGCATTTACAATATTCATTGATTTTTGCCATTGAAAAACGTCCAGAAATGATTGAAGCTACTGACTGAATGAAAGGAGCTGGCATCTCACTCTCTTTGAATCTTCTTTATCATGCAAAGAGGAGCAGGAAAAAGCAAAAAATTTCAGAATTGCACCTTGCAATGCGGAGAAATTACTGTTTGTGCATTTACAATATTCAGTGATTTTTGCCATTGAAAAACATCATGTTATTCATATACCAGAAATGTTTGAAGCTACTGACTGAATGAAAGGAGCTGGCATCTCACTCTGAATCTTCTTTATCATGCTAAGAGGAGCAGGAAAAAGCAAAAAATTTCAGAATTGCACCTTGCAATGCGGAGAAATTACTGTTTGTGCATTTACAATATTCATTGATTTTTGCCATTGAAAAACGTCCAGAAATGATAGAAGCTACTGACTGAATGAAAGGAGCTGGCATCTCACTCTCTTTGAATCTTGTTTATCATGCTAAGAGGAGCAGGAAAAAGCAAAAAATTTCAGAATTGCACCTTGCAATGCGGAGAAATTACTGTTTGTGCATTTACAATATTCATTGATTTTTGCCATTGAAAAACGTCCAGAAATGATTGAAGCTACTGACTGAATGAAAGGAGCTGGCATCTCACTCTCTTTGAATCTTGTTTATCTTGCTAAGAGGAGCAGGAAAAAGCAAAAAATTTCAGAATTGCACCTTGCAATGCGGAGAAATTACTGTTTGTGCATTTACAATATTCATTGATTTTTGCCATTGAAAAACGTCCAGAAATGATTGAAGCTACTGACTGAATGAAAGGAGTTGGCATCTCACTCTCTTTGAATCTTCTTTATCATGCTAAGAGGAGCAGGAAAAAGCAAAAAATTTCAGAATTGCACCTTGCAATGCGGAGAAATTACTGTTTGTGCATTTACAATATTCATTGATTTTTGCCATTGAAAAACATCATGTTATTCATATACCAGAAATGTTTGAAGCTACTGACTGAATGAAAGGAGCTGGCATCTCACTCTCTTTGAATCTTCTTTATCATGCTAAGAGGAGCAGAAAAAAGCAAAAAATTTCAGAATTGCACCTTGCAATGCGGAGAAATTACTGTTTGTGCATTTACAATATTCATTGATTTTTGCCATTGAAAAACGTCCAGAAATGATTGAAGCTACTGACTGAATGAAAGGAGCTGGCATCTCACTCTGTTTGAATCTTGTTTATCATGCTAAGAGGAGCAGGAAAAAGCAAAAAATTTCAGAATTGCACCTTGCAATGCAGAGAAATTACTGTTTGTGCATTTACAATATTCATTGATTTTTGCCATTGAAAAACGTCCAGAAATGATTGAAGCTACTGACTGAATGAAAGGAGCTGGCATCTCACTCTCTTTGAATCTTCTTTATCATGCTAAGAGGAGCAGGAAAAAGCAAAACATTTCAGAATTGCACCTTGCAATGCGGAGAAATTACTGTTTGTGCATTTACAATATTCATTGATTTTTGCCATTGAAAAACATCATGTTATTCATATACCAGAAATGTTTGAAGCTACTGACTGAATGAAAGGAGCTGGCATCTCACTCTCTTTGAATCTTCTTTATCATGCTAAGAGGAGCAGGAAAAAGCAAAAAATTTCAGAATTGCACCTTGCAATGCGGAGAAATTACTGTTTGTGCATTTACAATATTCATTGATTTTTGCCATTGAAAAACGTCCAGAAATGATTGAAGCTACTGACTGAATGAAAGGAGCTGGCATCTCACTCTCTTTGAATCTTGTTTATCATGCTAAGAGGAGCAGGAAAAAGCAAAAAATTTCAGAATTGCACCTTGCAATGCGGAGAAATTACTGTTTGTGCATTTACAATATTCATTGATTTTTGCCATTGAAAAACGTCCAGAAATGATTGAAGCTACTGACTGAATGAAAGGAGCTGGCATCTCACTATCTTTGAATCTTGTTTATCTTGCTAAGAGGAGCAGGAAAAAGCAAAAAATTTCAGAATTGCACCTTGCAATGCGGAGAAATTACTGTTTGTGCATTTACAATATTCATTGATTTTTGCCATTGAAAAACGTCCAGAAATGATTGAAGCTACTGACTGAATGAAAGGAGCTGGCATCTCACTCTCTTTGAATCTTGTTTATCTTGCTAAGAGGAGCAGGAAAAAGCAAAAAATTTCAGAATTGCACCTTGCAATGCGGAGAAATTACTGTTTGTGCATTTACAATATTCATTGATTTTTGCCATTGAAAAACGTCCAGAAATGATTGAAGCTACTGACTGAATGAAAGGAGCTGGCATCTCACTCTCTTTGAATCTTCTTTATCATGCTAAGAGGAGCAGGAAAAAGCAAAAAATTTCAGAATTGCACCTTGCAATGCGGAGAAATTACTGTTTGTGCATTTACAATATTCATTGATTTTTGCCATTGAAAAACATCATGTTATTCATATACCAGAAATGTTTGAAGCTACTGACTGAATGAAAGGAGCTGGCATCTCACTCTCTTTGAATCTTCTTTATCATGCTAAGAGGAGCAGAAAAAAGCAAAAAATTTCAGAATTGCACCTTGCAATGCGGAGAAATTACTGTTTGTGCATTTACAATATTCATTGATTTTTGCCATTGAAAAACGTCCAGAAATGATTGAAGCTACTGACTGAATGAAAGGAGCTGGCATCTCACTCTGTTTGAATCTTGTTTATCATGCTAAGAGGAGCAGGAAAAAGCAAAAAATTTCAGAATTGCACCTTGCAATGCAGAGAAATTACTGTTTGTGCATTTACAATATTCATTGATTTTTGCCATTGAAAAACGTCCAGAAATGATTGAAGCTACTGACTGAATGAAAGGAGCTGGCATCTCACTCTCTTTGAATCTTCTTTATCATGCTAAGAGGAGCAGGAAAAAGCAAAAAATTTCAGAATTGCACCTTTCAATGCGGAGAAATTACTGTTTGTGCATTTACAATATTCATTGATTTTTGCCATTAAAAAAATATCATGTTATTCATATACCAGAAATGTTTGAAGCTACTGACTGAATGAAAGGAGCTGGCATCTCACTCTCTTTGAATCTTCTTTATCATGCTAAGAGGAGCAGGAAAAAGCAAAAAATTTCAGAATTGCACCTTGCAATGCGGAGAAATTACTGTTTGTGCATTTACAATATTCATTGATTTTTGCCATTGAAAAACGTCCAGAAATGATTGAAGCTACTGACTGAATGAAAGGAGCTGGCATCTCACTCTCTTTGAATCTTGTTTATCATGCTAAGAGGAGCAGGAAAAAGCAAAAAATTTCAGAATTGCACCTTGCAATGCGGAGAAATTACTGTTTGTGCATTTACAATATTCATTGATTTTTGCCATTGAAAAACGTCCAGAAATGATTGAAGCTACTGACTGAATGAAAGGAGCTGGCATCTCACTCTCTTTGAATCTTCTTTATCATGCAAAGAGGAGCAGGAAAAAGCAAAAAATTTCAGAATTGCACCTTGCAATGCGGAGAAATTACTGTTTGTGCATTTACAATATTCAGTGATTTTTGCCATTGAAAAACATCATGTTATTCATATACCAGAAATGTTTGAAGCTACTGACTGAATGAAAGGAGCTGGCATCTCACTCTGAATCTTCTTTATCATGCTAAGAGGAGCAGGAAAAAGCAAAAAATTTCAGAATTGCACCTTGCAATGCGGAGAAATTACTGTTTGTGCATTTACAATATTCATTGATTTTTGCCATTGAAAAACGTCCAGAAATGATTGAAGCTACTGACTGAATGAAAGGAGCTGGCATCTCACTCTCTTTGAATCTTGTTTATCATGCTAAGAGGAGCAGGAAAAAGCAAAAAATTTCAGAATTGCACCTTGCAATGCGGAGAAATTACTGTTTGTGCATTTACAATATTCATTGATTTTTGCCATTGAAAAACGTCCAGAAATGATTGAAGCTACTGACTGAATGAAAGGAGCTGGCATCTCACTATCTTTGAATCTTCTTTATCATGCTTAGAGGAGCAGGAAAAAGCAAAAAATTTCAGAATTGCACCTTGCAATGCGGAGAAATTACTGTTTGTGCATTTACAATATTCATTGATTTTTGCCATTGAAAAACTTCATGTTATTCATATACCAGAAATGATTGAAGCTACTGACTGAATGAAAGGAGCTGGCATCTCACTCTCTTTGAATCTTCTTTATCATGCTAAGAGGAGCAGGAAAAAGCAAAAAATTTCAGAATTGCACCTTGCAATGCGGAGAAATTACTGTTTGTGCATTTACAATATTCATTGATTTTTGCCATTGAAAAACGTCCAGAAATGATTGAAGCTACTGACTGAATGAAAGGAGCTGGCATCTCACTCTCTTTGAATCTTCTTTATCATGCTAAGAGGAGCAGGAAAAAGGAAAAAATTTCAGAATTGCACCTTTCAATGCGGAGAAATTACTGTTTGTGCATTTACAATATTCATTGATTTTTGCCATTGAAAAACATCATGTTATTCATTTACCAGAAATGTTTGAAGCTACTGACTGAATGAAAAGAGCTGGCATCTCACTCTCTTTGAATCTTCTTTATCATGCTAAGAGGAGCAGGAAAAAGCAAAAAATTTCAGAATTGCACCTTGCAATGCGGAGAAATTACTGTTTGTGCATTTACAATATTCATTGATTTTTGCCATTGAAAAACGTCCAGAAATGATTGAAGCTACTGACTGAATGAAAGGAGCTGGCATCTCACTCTCTTTGAATCTTGTTTATCATGCTAAGAGGAGCAGGAAAAAGCAAAAAATTTCAGAATTGCACCTTGCAATGCGGAGAAATTACTGTTTGTGCATTTACAATATTCATTGATTTTTGCCATTGAAAAACGTCCAGAAATGATTGAAGCTACTTACTGAATGAAAGGAGCTGGCATCTCACTCTCTTTGAATCTTCTTTATCATGCTAAGAGGAGCAGGAAAAAGCAAAAAATTTCAGAATTGCACCTTGCAATGCGGAGAAATTACTGTTTGTGCATTTACAATATTCATTGATTTTTGCCATTGAAAAACATCATGTTATTCATATACCAGAAATGTTTGAAGCTACTGACTGAATGAAAGGAGCTGGCATCTCACTCTCTTTGAATCTTCTTTATCATGCTAAGAGGAGCAGGAAAAAGCAAAAAATTTCAGAATTGCACCTTGCAATGCGGAGAAATTACTGTTTGTGCATTTACAATATTCATTGATTTTTGCCATTGAAAAACGTCCAGAAATGATTGAAGCTACTGACTGAATGAAAGGAGCTGGCATCTCACTCTCTTTGAATCTTCTTTATCATGCTAAGAGGAGCAGGAAAAAGCAAAAAATTTCAGAATTGCACCTTGCAATGTGGAGAAATTACTGTTTGTGCATTTACAATATTCATTGATTTTTGCCATTGAAAAACATCATGTTATTCATATACCAGAAATGTTTGAAGCTACTGACTGAATGAAAGGAGCTGGCATCTCACTCTCTTTGAATCTTCTTTATCATGCTAAGAGGAGCAGAAAAAAGCAAAAAATTTCAGAATTGCACCTTGCAATGCGGAGAAATTACTGTTTGTGCATTTACAATATTCATTGATTTTTGCCATTGAAAAACGTCCAGAAATGATTGAAGCTACTGACTGAATGAAAGGAGCTGGCATCTCACTCTGTTTGAATCTTGTTTATCATGCTAAGAGGAGCAGGAAAAAGCAAAAAATTTCAGAATTGCACCTTGCAATGCAGAGAAATTACTGTTTGTGCATTTACAATATTCATTGATTTTTGCCATTGAAAAACGTCCAGAAATGATTGAAGCTACTGACTGAATGAAAGGAGCTGGCATCTCACTCTCTTTGAATCTTCTTTATCATGCTAAGAGGAGCAGGAAAAAGCAAAACATTTCAGAATTGCACCTTGCAATGCGGAGAAATTACTGTTTGTGCATTTACAATATTCATTGATTTTTGCCATTGAAAAACATCATGTTATTCATATACCAGAAATGTTTGAAGCTACTGACTGAATGAAAGGAGCTGGCATCTCACTCTCTTTGAATCTTCTTTATCATGCTAAGAGGAGCAGGAAAAAGCAAAAAATTTCAGAATTGCACCTTGCAATGCGGAGAAATTACTGTTTGTGCATTTACAATATTCATTGATTTTTGCCATTGAAAAACGTCCAGAAATGATTGAAGCTACTGACTGAATGAAAGGAGCTGGCATCTCACTCTCTTTGAATCTTGTTTATCATGCTAAGAGGAGCAGGAAAAAGCAAAAAATTTCAGAATTGCACCTTGCAATGCGGAGAAATTACTGTTTGTGCATTTACAATATTCATTGATTTTTGCCATTGAAAAACGTCCAGAAATGATTGAAGCTACTGACTGAATGAAAGGAGCTGGCATCTCACTATCTTTGAATCTTGTTTATCTTGCTAAGAGGAGCAGGAAAAAGCAAAAAATTTCAGAATTGCACCTTGCAATGCGGAGAAATTACTGTTTGTGCATTTACAATATTCATTGATTTTTGCCATTGAAAAACGTCCAGAAATGATTGAAGCTACTGACTGAATGAAAGGAGCTGGCATCTCACTCTCTTTGAATCTTGTTTATCTTGCTAAGAGGAGCAGGAAAAAGCAAAAAATTTCAGAATTGCACCTTGCAATGCGGAGAAATTACTGTTTGTGCATTTACAATATTCATTGATTTTTGCCATTGAAAAACGTCCAGAAATGATTGAAGCTACTGACTGAATGAAAGGAGCTGGCATCTCACTCTCTTTGAATCTTCTTTATCATGCTAAGAGGAGCAGGAAAAAGCAAAAAATTTCAGAATTGCACCTTGCAATGCGGAGAAATTACTGTTTGTGCATTTACAATATTCATTGATTTTTGCCATTGAAAAACATCATGTTATTCATATACCAGAAATGTTTGAAGCTACTGACTGAATGAAAGGAGCTGGCATCTCACTCTCTTTGAATCTTCTTTATCATGCTAAGAGGAGCAGAAAAAAGCAAAAAATTTCAGAATTGCACCTTGCAATGCGGAGAAATTACTGTTTGTGCATTTACAATATTCATTGATTTTTGCCATTGAAAAACGTCCAGAAATGATTGAAGCTACTGACTGAATGAAAGGAGCTGGCATCTCACTCTGTTTGAATCTTGTTTATCATGCTAAGAGGAGCAGGAAAAAGCAAAAAATTTCAGAATTGCACCTTGCAATGCAGAGAAATTACTGTTTGTGCATTTACAATATTCATTGATTTTTGCCATTGAAAAACGTCCAGAAATGATTGAAGCTACTGACTGAATGAAAGGAGCTGGCATCTCACTCTCTTTGAATCTTCTTTATCATGCTAAGAGGAGCAGGAAAAAGCAAAAAATTTCAGAATTGCACCTTTCAATGCGGAGAAATTACTGTTTGTGCATTTACAATATTCATTGATTTTTGCCATTAAAAAAATATCATGTTATTCATATACCAGAAATGTTTGAAGCTACTGACTGAATGAAAGGAGCTGGCATCTCACTCTCTTTGAATCTTCTTTATCATGCTAAGAGGAGCAGGAAAAAGCAAAAAATTTCAGAATTGCACCTTGCAATGCGGAGAAATTACTGTTTGTGCATTTACAATATTCATTGATTTTTGCCATTGAAAAACGTCCAGAAATGATTGAAGCTACTGACTGAATGAAAGGAGCTGGCATCTCACTCTCTTTGAATCTTGTTTATCATGCTAAGAGGAGCAGGAAAAAGCAAAAAATTTCAGAATTGCACCTTGCAATGCGGAGAAATTACTGTTTGTGCATTTACAATATTCATTGATTTTTGCCATTGAAAAACGTCCAGAAATGATTGAAGCTACTGACTGAATGAAAGGAGCTGGCATCTCACTCTCTTTGAATCTTCTTTATCATGCAAAGAGGAGCAGGAAAAAGCAAAAAATTTCAGAATTGCACCTTGCAATGCGGAGAAATTACTGTTTGTGCATTTACAATATTCAGTGATTTTTGCCATTGAAAAACATCATGTTATTCATATACCAGAAATGTTTGAAGCTACTGACTGAATGAAAGGAGCTGGCATCTCACTCTGAATCTTCTTTATCATGCTAAGAGGAGCAGGAAAAAGCAAAAAATTTCAGAATTGCACCTTGCAATGCGGAGAAATTACTGTTTGTGCATTTACAATATTCATTGATTTTTGCCATTGAAAAACGTCCAGAAATGATTGAAGCTACTGACTGAATGAAAGGAGCTGGCATCTCACTCTCTTTGAATCTTGTTTATCATGCTAAGAGGAGCAGGAAAAAGCAAAAAATTTCAGAATTGCACCTTGCAATGCGGAGAAATTACTGTTTGTGCATTTACAATATTCATTGATTTTTGCCATTGAAAAACGTCCAGAAATGATTGAAGCTACTGACTGAATGAAAGGAGCTGGCATCTCACTATCTTTGAATCTTCTTTATCATGCTTAGAGGAGCAGGAAAAAGCAAAAAATTTCAGAATTGCACCTTGCAATGCGGAGAAATTACTGTTTGTGCATTTACAATATTCATTGATTTTTGCCATTGAAAAACTTCATGTTATTCATATACCAGAAATGATTGAAGCTACTGACTGAATGAAAGGAGCTGGCATCTCACTCTCTTTGAATCTTCTTTATCATGCTAAGAGGAGCAGGAAAAAGCAAAAAATTTCAGAATTGCACCTTGCAATGCGGAGAAATTACTGTTTGTGCATTTACAATATTCATTGATTTTTGCCATTGAAAAACGTCCAGAAATGATTGAAGCTACTGACTGAATGAAAGGAGCTGGCATCTCACTCTCTTTGAATCTTCTTTATCATGCTAAGAGGAGCAGGAAAAAGGAAAAAATTTCAGAATTGCACCTTTCAATGCGGAGAAATTACTGTTTGTGCATTTACAATATTCATTGATTTTTGCCATTGAAAAACATCATGTTATTCATTTACCAGAAATGTTTGAAGCTACTGACTGAATGAAAAGAGCTGGCATCTCACTCTCTTTGAATCTTCTTTATCATGCTAAGAGGAGCAGGAAAAAGCAAAAAATTTCAGAATTGCACCTTGCAATGCGGAGAAATTACTGTTTGTGCATTTACAATATTCATTGATTTTTGCCATTGAAAAACGTCCAGAAATGATTGAAGCTACTGACTGAATGAAAGGAGCTGGCATCTCACTCTCTTTGAATCTTGTTTATCATGCTAAGAGGAGCAGGAAAAAGCAAAAAATTTCAGAATTGCACCTTGCAATGCGGAGAAATTACTGTTTGTGCATTTACAATATTCATTGATTTTTGCCATTGAAAAACGTCCAGAAATGATTGAAGCTACTTACTGAATGAAAGGAGCTGGCATCTCACTCTCTTTGAATCTTCTTTATCATGCTAAGAGGAGCAGGAAAAAGCAAAAAATTTCAGAATTGCACCTTGCAATGCGGAGAAATTACTGTTTGTGCATTTACAATATTCATTGATTTTTGCCATTGAAAAACATCATGTTATTCATATACCAGAAATGTTTGAAGCTACTGACTGAATGAAAGGAGCTGGCATCTCACTCTCTTTGAATCTTCTTTATCATGCTAAGAGGAGCAGGAAAAAGCAAAAAATTTCAGAATTGCACCTTGCAATGCGGAGAAATTACTGTTTGTGCATTTACAATATTCATTGATTTTTGCCATTGAAAAACGTCCAGAAATGATTGAAGCTACTGACTGAATGAAAGGAGCTGGCATCTCACTCTCTTTGAATCTTCTTTATCATGCTAAGAGGAGCAGGAAAAAGCAAAAAATTTCAGAATTGCACCTTGCAATGCGGAGAAATTACTGTTTGTGCATTTACAATATTCATTGATTTTTGCCATTGAAAAACATCATGTTATTCATATACCAGAAATGTTTGAAGCTACTGACTGAATGAAAGGAGCTGGCATCTCACTCTCTTTGAATCTTCTTTATCATGCTAAGAGGAGCAGGAAAAAGCAAAAAATTTCAGAATTGCACCTTGCAATGCGGAGAAATTACTGTTTGTGCATTTACAATATTCATTGATTTTTGCCATTGAAAAACGTCCAGAAATGATTGAAGCTACTGACTGAATGAAAGGAGCTGGCATCTCACTCTCTTTGAATCTTGTTTATCTTGCTAAGAGGAGCAGGAAAAAGCAAAAAATTTCAGAATTGCACCTTGCAATGCGGAGAAATTACTGTTTGTGCATTTACAATATTCATTGATTTTTGCCATTGAAAAACGTCCAGAAATGATTGAAGCTACTGACTGAATGAAAGGAGCTGGCATCTCACTCTCTTTGAATCTTGTTTATCTTGCTAAGAGGAGCAGGAAAAAGCAAAAAATTTCAGAATTGCACCTTGCAATGCGGAGAAATTACTGTTTGTGCATTTACAATATTCATTGATTTTTGCCATTGAAAAACGTCCAGAAATGATTGAAGCTACTGACTGAATGAAAGGAGCTGGCATCTCACTCTCTTTGAATCTTCTTTATCATGCTAAGAGGAGCAGGAAAAAGCAAAAAATTTCAGAATTGCACCTTGCAATGCGGAGAAATTACTGTTTGTGCATTTACAATATTCATTGATTTTTGCCATTGAAAAACATCATGTTATTCATATACCAGAAATGTTTGAAGCTACTGACTGAATGAAAGGAGCTGGCATCTCACTCTCTTTGAATCTTCTTTATCATGCTAAGAGGAGCAGAAAAAAGCAAAAAATTTCAGAATTGCACCTTGCAATGCGGAGAAATTACTGTTTGTGCATTTACAATATTCATTGATTTTTGCCATTGAAAAACGTCCAGAAATGATTGAAGCTACTGACTGAATGAAAGGAGCTGGCATCTCACTCTGTTTGAATCTTGTTTATCATGCTAAGAGGAGCAGGAAAAAGCAAAAAATTTCAGAATTGCACCTTGCAATGCAGAGAAATTACTGTTTGTGCATTTACAATATTCATTGATTTTTGCCATTGAAAAACGTCCAGAAATGATTGAAGCTACTGACTGAATGAAAGGAGCTGGCATCTCACTCTCTTTGAATCTTCTTTATCATGCTAAGAGGAGCAGGAAAAAGCAAAAAATTTCAGAATTGCACCTTTCAATGCGGAGAAATTACTGTTTGTGCATTTACAATATTCATTGATTTTTGCCATTAAAAAAATATCATGTTATTCATATACCAGAAATGTTTGAAGCTACTGACTGAATGAAAGGAGCTGGCATCTCACTCTCTTTGAATCTTCTTTATCATGCTAAGAGGAGCAGGAAAAAGCAAAAAATTTCAGAATTGCACCTTGCAATGCGGAGAAATTACTGTTTGTGCATTTACAATATTCATTGATTTTTGCCATTGAAAAACGTCCAGAAATGATTGAAGCTACTGACTGAATGAAAGGAGCTGGCATCTCACTCTCTTTGAATCTTGTTTATCATGCTAAGAGGAGCAGGAAAAAGCAAAAAATTTCAGAATTGCACCTTGCAATGCGGAGAAATTACTGTTTGTGCATTTACAATATTCATTGATTTTTGCCATTGAAAAACGTCCAGAAATGATTGAAGCTACTGACTGAATGAAAGGAGCTGGCATCTCACTCTCTTTGAATCTTCTTTATCATGCAAAGAGGAGCAGGAAAAAGCAAAAAATTTCAGAATTGCACCTTGCAATGCGGAGAAATTACTGTTTGTGCATTTACAATATTCAGTGATTTTTGCCATTGAAAAACATCATGTTATTCATATACCAGAAATGTTTGAAGCTACTGACTGAATGAAAGGAGCTGGCATCTCACTCTGAATCTTCTTTATCATGCTAAGAGGAGCAGGAAAAAGCAAAAAATTTCAGAATTGCACCTTGCAATGCGGAGAAATTACTGTTTGTGCATTTACAATATTCATTGATTTTTGCCATTGAAAAACGTCCAGAAATGATTGAAGCTACTGACTGAATGAAAGGAGCTGGCATCTCACTCTCTTTGAATCTTGTTTATCATGCTAAGAGGAGCAGGAAAAAGCAAAAAATTTCAGAATTGCACCTTGCAATGCGGAGAAATTACTGTTTGTGCATTTACAATATTCATTGATTTTTGCCATTGAAAAACGTCCAGAAATGATTGAAGCTACTGACTGAATGAAAGGAGCTGGCATCTCACTATCTTTGAATCTTCTTTATCATGCTTAGAGGAGCAGGAAAAAGCAAAAAATTTCAGAATTGCACCTTGCAATGCGGAGAAATTACTGTTTGTGCATTTACAATATTCATTGATTTTTGCCATTGAAAAACTTCATGTTATTCATATACCAGAAATGATTGAAGCTACTGACTGAATGAAAGGAGCTGGCATCTCACTCTCTTTGAATCTTCTTTATCATGCTAAGAGGAGCAGGAAAAAGCAAAAAATTTCAGAATTGCACCTTGCAATGCGGAGAAATTACTGTTTGCGCATTTACAATATTCATTGATTTTTGCCATTGAAAAACGTCCAGAAATGATTGAAGCTACTGACTGAATGAAAGGAGCTGGCATCTCACTCTCTTTGAATCTTCTTTATCATGCTAAGAGGAGCAGGAAAAAGGAAAAAATTTCAGAATTGCACCTTTCAATGCGGAGAAATTACTGTTTGTGCATTTACAATATTCATTGATTTTTGCCATTGAAAAACATCATGTTATTCATATACCAGAAATGTTTGAAGCTACTGACTGAATGAAAAGAGCTGGCATCTCACTCTCTTTGAATCTTCTTTATCATGCTAAGAGGAGCAGGAAAAAGCAAAAAATTTCAGAATTGCACCTTGCAATGCGGAGAAATTACTGTTTGTGCATTTACAATATTCATTGATTTTTGCCATTGAAAAACGTCCAGAAATGATTGAAGCTACTGACTGAATGAAAGGAGCTGGCATCTCACTCTCTTTGAATCTTGTTTATCATGCTAAGAGGAGCAGGAAAAAGCAAAAAATTTCAGAATTGCACCTTGCAATGCGGAGAAATTACTGTTTGTGCATTTACAATATTCATTGATTTTTGCCATTCAAAAACGTCCAGAAATGATTGAAGCTACTTACTGAATGAAAGGAGCTGGCATCTCACTCTCTTTGAATCTTCTTTATCATGCTAAGAGGAGCAGGAAAAAGCAAAACATTTCAGAATTGCACCTTGCAATGCGGAGAAATTACTGTTTGTGCATTTACAATATTCATTGATTTTTGCCATTGAAAAACATCATGTTATTCATATACCAGAAATGTTTGAAGCTACTGACTGAATGAAAGGAGCTGGCATCTCACTCTCTTTGAATCTTCTTTATCATGCTAAGAGGAGCAGGAAAAAGCAAAAAATTTCAGAATTGCACCTTGCAATGCGGAGAAATTACTGTTTGTGCATTTACAATATTCATTGATTTTTGCCATTGAAAAACGTCCAGAAATGATTGAAGCTACTGACTGAATGAAAGGAGCTGGCATCTCACTCTCTTTGAATCTTCTTTATCATGCTAAGAGGAGCAGGAAAAAGCAAAAAATTTCAGAATTGCACCTTGCAATGCGGAGAAATTACTGTTTGTGCATTTACAATATTCATTGATTTTTGCCATTGAAAAACATCATGTTATTCATATACCAGAAATGTTTGAAGCTACTGACTGAATGAAAGGAGCTGGCATCTCACTCTCTTTGAATCTTCTTTATCATGCTAAGAGGAGCAGGAAAAAGCAAAAAATTTCAGAATTGCACCTTGCAATGCGGAGAAGTTACTGTTTGTGCATTTACAATATTCAATGATTTTTGCCATTGAAAAACGTCCAGAAATGATTGAAGCTACTGACTGAATGAAAGGAGCTGGCATCTCACTCTCTTTGAATCTTCTTTATCATGCTGAGGAGCAGGAAAAAGCAAAAAATTTCAGAATTGCACCTTGCAATGCGGAGAAATTACTGTTTGTGCATTTACAATATTCATTGATTTTTGCCATTGAAAAACATCATGTTATTCATATACCAGAAATGTTTGAAGCTACTGACTGAATGAAAGGAGCTGGCATCTCACTCTCTTTGAATCTTCTTTATCATGCTAAGAGGAGCAGGAAAAAGCAAAAAATTTCAGAATTGCACCTTGCAATGCGGAGAAATTACTCTTTGTGCATTTACAATATTCATTGATTTTTGCCATTGAAAAACGTCCAGAAATGATTGAAGCTACTGACTGAATGAAAGGAGCTGGCATCTCAATCTCTTTGAATCTTCTTTATCATGCTAAGAGGAGCAGGAAAAAGCAAAAAATTTCAGAATTGCACCTTGCAATGCGGAGAAATTACTGTTTGTGCATTTACAATATTCATTGATTTTTGCCATTGAAAAACGTCCAGAAATGATTGAAGCTACTGACTGAATGAAAGGAGCTGGCATCTCACTCTCTTTGAATCTTCTTTATCATGCTAAGAGGAGCAGGAAAAAGCAAAACATTTCAGAATTGCACCTTGCAATGCGGAGAAATTAGTTTGTGCATTTACAATATTCATTGATTTTTGCCATTGAAAAACATCATGTTATTCATATACCAGAAATGTTTGAAGCTACTGACTGAATGAAAGGAGCTGGCATCTCACTCTCTTTGAATCTTCTTTATCATGCTAAGAGGAGCAGGAGAAAGCAAAAAATTTCAGAATTGCACCTTGCAATGCGGAGAAATTACTCTTTGTGCATTTACAATATTCATTGATTTTTGCCATTGAAAAACGTCCAGAAATGATTGAAGCTACTGACTGAATGAAAGGAGCTGGCATCTCACTCTCTTTGAATCTTGTTTATCATGCTAAGAGGAGCAGGAAAAAGCAAAAAATTTCAGAATTGCACCTTGCAATGCGGAGAAATTACTCTTTGTGCATTTACAATATTCATTGATTTTTGCCATTGAAAAACGTCCAGAAATGATTGAAGCTACTGACTGAATGAAAGGAGCTGGCATCTCACTCTCTTTGAATCTTGTTTATCATGCTAAGAGGAGCAGGAAAAAGCAAAAAATTTCAGAATTGCACCTTGCAATGCGGAGAAATTACTCTTTGTGCATTTACAATATTCATTGATTTTTGCCATTGAAAAACGTCCAGAAATGATTGAAGCTACTGACTGAATGAAAGGAGCTGGCATCTCAATCTCTTTGAATCTTCTTTATCATGCTAAGAGGAGCAGGAAAAAGCAAAAAATTTCAGAATTGCACCTTGCAATGCGGAGAAATTACTGTTTGTGCATTTACAATATTCATTGATTTTTGCCATTGAAAAACGTCCAGAAATGATTGAAGCTACTGACTGAATGAAAGGAGCTGGCATCTCACTCTCTTTGAATCTTCTTTATCATGCTAAGAGGAGCAGGAAAAAGCAAAACATTTCAGAATTGCACCTTGCAATGCGGAGAAATTACTGTTTGTGCATTTACAATATTCATTGATTTTTGCCATTGACAAACATCATGTTATTCATATACCAGAAATGTTTGAAGCTACTGACTGAATGAAAGGAGCTGGCATCTCACTCTCTTTGAATCTTCTTTATCATGCTAAGAGGAGCAGGAAAAAGCAAAAAATTTCAGAATTGCACCTTGCAATGCGGAGAAATTACTGATTGTGCATTTACAATATTCATTGATTTTTGCCATTGAAAAACGTCCAGAAATGATTGAAGCTACTGACTGAATGAAAGGAGCTGGCATCTCACTCTCTTTGAATCTTGTTTATCATGCTAAGAGGAGCAGGAAAAAGCAAAAAATTTCAGAATTGCAGCTTGCAATGCGGAGAAATTACTGTTTGTGCATTTACAATATTCATTGATTTTTGCCATTGAAAAACGTCCAGAAATGATTGAAGCTACTGACTGAATGAAAGGAGCTGGCATCTCACTCTCTTTGAATCTTCTTTATCATGATAAGAGGAGCAGGAAAAAGCAAAAAATTTCAGAATTGCACCTTGCAATCCGGAGAAATTACTGTTTGTGCATTTACAATATTCATTGATTTTTGCCATTGAAAAACATCATGTTATTCATATACCAGAAATGATTGAAGCTACTGACTGAATGAAAGGAGCTGGCATCTCACTCTCTTTGAATCTTCTTTATCATGCTAAGAGGAGCAGGAAAAAGCAAAAAATTTCAGAATTGCACTTTGCAATGCGGAGAAATTACTCTTTGTGCATTTACAATATTCATTGATTTTTGCCATTGAAAAACGACCAGAAATGATTGAAGCTACTGACTGAATGAAAGGAGCTGGCATCTCACTCTCTTTGAATCTTCTTTATCATGCTAAGAGGAGCAGGAAAAAGCAAAAAATTTCAGAATTGCACCTTGCAATGCGGAGAAATTACTGTTTGTGCATTTACAATATTCATTGATTTTTGCCATTGAAAAACGTCCAGAAATGATTGAAGCTACTGACTGAATGAAAGGAGCTGGCATCTCACTCTCTTTGAATCTTCTTTATCATGCTAAGAGGAGCAGGAAAAAGCAAAAAATTTCAGAATTGCACCTTGCAATGCGGAGAAATTACTGTTTGTGCATTTACAATATTCATTGATTTTTGCCATTGAAAAACATCATGTTATTCATATACCAGAAATGTTTGAAGCTACTGACTGAATGAAAGGAGCTGGCATCTCACTCTCTTTGAATCTTGTTTATCATGCTAAGAGGAGCAGGAAAAAGCAAAAAATTTCAGAATTGCACCTTGCAATGCGGAGAAATTACTGTTTGTGCATTTACAATATTCATTGATTTTTGCCATTGAAAAACGTCCAGAAATGATTGAAGCTACTGACTGAATGAAAGGAGCTGGCATCTCACTCTCTTTGAATCTTCTTTATCATGCTAAGAGGAGCAGGAAAAAGCAAAAAATTTCAGAACTGCACCTTGCAATGCGGAGAAATTACTGTTTGTGCATTTACAATATTCATTGATTTTTGCCATTGAAAAACATCATGTTATTCATATACCAGAAATGTTTGAAGCTACTGACTGAATGAAAGGAGCTGGCATCTCACTCTCTTTGAATCTTCTTTATCATGCTAAGAGGAGCAGGAAAAAGCAAAAAATTTCAGAATTGCACCTTGCAATGCGGAGAAATTACTGTTTGTGCATTTACAATATTCATTGATTTTTGCCATTGAAAAACGTCCAGAAATGATTGAAGCTACTGACTGAATGAAAGGAGCTGGCATCTCACTCTCTTTGAATCTTCTTTATCATGCTAAGAGGAGCAGGAAAAAGCAAAAAATTTCAGAATTGCACCTTGCAATGCGGAGAAATTACTGTTTGTGCATTTACAATATTCATTGATTTTTGCCATTGAAAAACGTCCAGAAATGATTGAAGCTACTGACTGAATGAAAGGAGCTGGCATCTCACTCTCTTTGAATCTTCTTTATCATGCTAAGAGGAGCAGGAAAAAGCAAAAAATTTCAGAATTGCACCTTGCAATGCGGAGAAATTACTGTTTGTGCATTTACAATATTCATTGATTTTTGCCATTGAAAAACGTCCAGAAATGATTGAAGCTACTGACTGAATGAAAGGAGCTGGCATCTCACTCTCTTTGAATCTTCTTTATCATGCTAAGAGGAGCAGGAAAAAGCAAAAAATTTCAGAATTGCACCTTGCAATGCGGAGAAATTACTGTTTGTGCATTTACAATATTCATTGATTTTTGCCATTGAAAAACATCATGTTATTCATATACCAGAAATGTTTGAAGCTACTGACTGAATGAAAGGAGCTGGCATCTCACTCTCTTTGAATCTTGTTTATCATGCTAAGAGGAGCAGGAAAAAGCAAAAAATTTCAGAATTGCACCTTGCAATGCGGAGAAATTACTGTTTGTGCATTTACAATATTCATTGATTTTTGCCATTGAAAAACGTCCAGAAATGATTGAAGCTACTGACTGAATGAAAGGAGCTGGCATCTCACTCTCTTTGAATCTTCTTTATCATGCTAAGAGGAGCAGGAAAAAGCAAAAAATTTCAGAACTGCACCTTGCAATGCGGAGAAATTACTGTTTGTGCATTTACAATATTCATTGATTTTTGCCATTGAAAAACATCATGTTATTCATATACCAGAAATGTTTGAAGCTACTGACTGAATGAAAGGAGCTGGCATCTCACTCTCTTTGAATCTTCTTTATCATGCTAAGAGGAGCAGGAAAAAGCAAAAAATTTCAGAATTGCACCTTGCAATGCGGAGAAATTACTGTTTGTGCATTTACAATATTCATTGATTTTTGCCATTGAAAAACGTCCAGAAATGATTGAAGCTACTGACTGAATGAAAGGAGCTGGCATCTCACTCTCTTTGAATCTTCTTTATCATGCTAAGAGGAGCAGGAAAAAGCAAAAAATTTCAGAATTGCACCTTGCAATGCGGAGAAATTACTGTTTGTGCATTTACAATATTCATTGATTTTTGCCATTGAAAAACATCATGTTATTCATATACCAGAAATGTTTGAAGCTACTGACTGAATGAAAGGAGCTGGCATCTCACTCTCTTTGAATCTTCTTTATCATGCTAAGAGGAGCAGGAAAAAGCAAAAAATTTCAGAATTGCACCTTGCAATGCGGAGAAATTACTGTTTGTGCATTTACAATATTCATTGATTTTTGCCATTGAAAAACATCATGTTATTCATATACCAGAAATGATTGAAGCTACTGACTGAATGAAAGGAGCTGGCATCTCACTCTCTTTGAATCTTCTTTATCATGCTAAGAGGAGCAGGAAAAAGCAAAAAATTTCAGAATTGCACTTTGCAATGCGGAGAAATTACTCTTTGTGCATTTACAATATTCATTGATTTTTGCCATTGAAAAACGACCAGAAATGATTGAAGCTACTGACTGAATGAAAGGAGCTGGCATCTCACTCTCTTTGAATCTTCTTTATCATGCTAAGAGGAGCAGGAAAAAGCAAAAAATTTCAGAATTGCACCTTGCAATGCGGAGAAATTACTGTTTGTGCATTTACAATATTCATTGATTTTTGCCATTGAAAAACGTCCAGAAATGATTGAAGCTACTGACTGAATGAAAGGAGCTGGCATCTCACTCTCTTTGAATCTTCTTTATCATGCTAAGAGGAGCAGGAAAAAGCAAAAAATTTCAGAATTGCACCTTGCAATGCGGAGAAATTACTGTTTGTGCATTTACAATATTCATTGATTTTTGCCATTGAAAAACATCATGTTATTCATATACCAGAAATGTTTGAAGCTACTGACTGAATGAAAAGAGCTGGCATCTCACGCTCTTTGAATCTTCTTTATCATGCTAAGAGGAGCAGGAAAAAGCAAAAAATTTCAGAATTGCACCTTGCAATGCGGAGAAATTACTGTTTGTGCATTTACAATATTCATTGATTTTTGCCATTGAAAAACGTCCAGAAATGATTGAAGCTACTGACTGAATGAAAGGAGCTGGCATCTCACTCTCTTTGAATCTTGTTTATCATGCTAAGAGGAGCAGGAAAAAGCAAAAAATTTCAGAATTGCACCTTGCAATGCGGAGAAATTACTGTTTGTGCATTTACAATATTCATTGATTTTTGCCATTGAAAAACGTCCAGAAATGATTGAAGCTACTGACTGAATGAAAGGAGCTGGCATCTCACTCTCTTTGAATCTTCTTTATCATGCTAAGAGGAGCAGGAAAAAGCAAAAAATTTCAGAACTGCACCTTGCAATGCGGAGAAATTACTGTTTGTGCATTTACAATATTCATTGATTTTTGCCATTGAAAAACATCATGTTATTCATATACCAGAAATGTTTGAAGCTACTGACTGAATGAAAGGAGCTGGCATCTCACTCTCTTTGAATCTTCTTTATCATGCTAAGAGGAGCAGGAAAAAGCAAAAAATTTCAGAATTGCACCTTGCAATGCGGAGAAATTACTGTTTGTGCATTTACAATATTCATTGATTTTTGCCATTGAAAAACGTCCAGAAATGATTGAAGCTACTGACTGAATGAAAGGAGCTGGCATCTCACTCTCTTTGAATCTTCTTTATCATGCTAAGAGGAGCAGGAAAAAGCAAAAAATTTCAGAATTGCACCTTGCAATGCGGAGAAATTACTGTTTGTGCATTTACAATATTCATTGATTTTTGCCATTGAAAAACGTCCAGAAATGATTGAAGCTACTGACTGAATGAAAGGAGCTGGCATCTCACTCTCTTTGAATCTTCTTTATCATGCTAAGAGGAGCAGGAAAAAGCAAAAAATTTCAGAATTGCACCTTGCAATGCGGAGAAATTACTGTTTGTGCATTTACAATATTCATTGATTTTTGCCATTGAAAAACGTCCAGAAATGATTGAAGCTACTGACTGAATGAAAGGAGCTGGCATCTCACTCTCTTTGAATCTTCTTTATCATGCTAAGAGGAGCAGGAAAAAGCAAAAAATTTCAGAACTGCACCTTGCAATGCGGAGAAATTACTGTTTGTGCATTTACAATATTCATTGATTTTTGCCATTGAAAAACATCATGTTATTCATATACCAGAAATGTTTGAAGCTACTGACTGAATGAAAGGAGCTGGCATCTCACTCTCTTTGAATCTTCTTTATCATGCTAAGAGGAGCAGGAAAAAGCAAAAAATTTCAGAATTGCACCTTGCAATGCGGAGAAATTACTGTTTGTGCATTTACAATATTCATTGATTTTTGCCATTGAAAAACGTCCAGAAATGATTGAAGCTACTGACTGAATGAAAGGAGCTGGCATCTCACTCTCTTTGAATCTTCTTTATCATGCTAAGAGGAGCAGGAAAAAGCAAAAAATTTCAGAATTGCACCTTGCAATGCGGAGAAATTACTGTTTGTGCATTTACAATATTCATTGATTTTTGCCATTGAAAAACGTCCAGAAATGATTGAAGCTACTGACTGAATGAAAGGAGCTGGCATCTCACTCTCTTTGAATCTTCTTTATCATGCTAAGAGGAGCAGGAAAAAGCAAAAAATTTCAGAATTGCACCTTGCAATGCGGAGAAATTACTGTTTGTGCATTTACAATATTCATTGATTTTTGCCATTGAAAAACGTCCAGAAATGATTGAAGCTACTGACTGAATGAAAGGAGCTGGCATCTCACTCTCTTTGAATCTTCTTTATCATGCTAAGAGGAGCAGGAAAAAGCAAAAAATTTCAGAATTGCACCTTGCAATGCGGAGAAATTACTGTTTGTGCATTTACAATATTCATTGATTTTTGCCATTGAAAAACGTCCAGAAATGATTGAAGCTACTGACTGAATGAAAGGAGCTGGCATCTCACTCTCTTTGAATCTTCTTTATCATGCTAAGAGGAGCAGGAAAAAGCAAAAAATTTCAGAATTGCACCTTGCAATGCGGAGAAATTACTGTTTGTGCATTTACAATATTCATTGATTTTTGCCATTGAAAAACATCATGTTATTCATATACCAGAAATGATTGAAGCTACTGACTGAATGAAAGGAGCTGGCATCTCACTCTCTTTGAATCTTCTTTATCATGCTAAGAGGAGCAGGAAAAAGCAAAAAATTTCAGAATTGCACCTTGCAATGCGGAGAAATTACTGTTTGTGCATTTACAATATTCACTGATTTTTGCCATTGAAAAACATCATGTTATTCATATACCAGAAATGATTGAAGCTACTGACTGAATGAAAGGAGCTGGCATCTCACTCTCTTTGAATCTTCTTTATCATGCTAAGAGGAGCAGGAAAAAGCAAAAAATTTCAGAATTGCACTTTGCAATGCGGAGAAATTACTCTTTGTGCATTTACAATATTCATTGATTTTTGCCATTGAAAAACGACCAGAAATGATTGAAGCTACTGACTGAATGAAAGGAGCTGGCATCTCACTCTCTTTGAATCTTCTTTATCATGCTAAGAGGAGCAGGAAAAAGCAAAAAATTTCAGAATTGCACCTTGCAATGCGGAGAAATTACTGTTTGTGCATTTACAATATTCATTGATTTTTGCCATTGAAAAACATCATGTTATTCATATACCAGAAATGATTGAAGCTACTGACTGAATGAAAGGAGCTGGCATCTCACTCTCTTTGAATCTTCTTTATCATGCTAAGAGGAGCAGGAAAAAGCAAAAAATTTCAGAATTGCACCTTGCAATGCGGAGAAATTACTGTTTGTGCATTTACAATATTCATTGATTTTTGCCATTGAAAAACATCATGTTATTCATATACCAGAAATGATTGAAGCTACTGACTGAATGAAAGGAGCTGGCATCTCACTCTCTTTGAATCTTCTTTATCATGCTAAGAGGAGCAGGAAAAAGCAAAAAATTTCAGAATTGCACTTTGCAATGCGGAGAAATTACTCTTTGTGCATTTACAATATTCATTGATTTTTGCCATTGAAAAACGACCAGAAATGATTGAAGCTACTGACTGAATGAAAGGAGCTGGCATCTCACTCTCTTTGAATCTTCTTTATCATGCTAAGAGGAGCAGGAAAAAGCAAAAAATTTCAGAATTGCACCTTGCAATGCGGAGAAATTACTGTTTGTGCATTTACAATATTCATTGATTTTTGCCATTGAAAAACGTCCAGAAATGATTGAAGCTACTGACTGAATGAAAGGAGCTGGCATCTCACTCTCTTTGAATCTTCTTTATCATGCTAAGAGGAGCAGGAAAAAGCAAAAAATTTCAGAATTGCACCTTGCAATGCGGAGAAATTACTGTTTGTGCATTTACAATATTCATTGATTTTTGCCATTGAAAAACATCATGTTATTCATATACCAGAAATGTTTGAAGCTACTGACTGAATGAAAGGAGCTGGCATCTCACTCTCTTTGAATCTTCTTTATCATGCTAAGAGGAGCAGGAAAAAGCAAAAAATTTCAGAATTGCACCTTGCAATGCGGAGAAATTACTGTTTGTGCATTTACAATATTCATTGATTTTTGCCATTGAAAAACGTCCAGAAATGATTGAAGCTACTGACTGAATGAAAGGAGCTGGCATCTCACTCTCTTTGAATCTTCTTTATCATGCTAAGAGGAGCAGGAAAAAGCAAAAAATTTCAGAATTGCACCTTGCAATGCGGAGAAATTACTGTTTGTGCATTTACAATATTCATTGATTTTTGCCATTGAAAAACGTCCAGAAATGATTGAAGCTACTGACTGAATGAAAGGAGCTGGCATCTCACTCTCTTTGAATCTTCTTTATCATGCTAAGAGGAGCAGGAAAAAGCAAAAAATTTCAGAATTGCACCTTGCAATGCGGAGAAATTACTGTTTGTGCATTTACAATATTCATTGATTTTTGCCATTGAAAAACGTCCAGAAATGATTGAAGCTACTGACTGAATGAAAGGAGCTGGCATCTCACTCTCTTTGAATCTTCTTTATCATGCTAAGAGGAGCAGGAAAAAGCAAAAAATTTCAGAATTGCACCTTGCAATGCGGAGAAATTACTGTTTGTGCATTTACAATATTCATTGATTTTTGCCATTGAAAAACATCATGTTATTCATATACCAGAAATGATTGAAGCTACTGACTGAATGAAAGGAGCTGGCATCTCACTCTCTTTGAATCTTCTTTATCATGCTAAGAGGAGCAGGAAAAAGCAAAAAATTTCAGAATTGCACCTTGCAATGCGGAGAAATTACTGTTTGTGCATTTACAATATTCATTGATTTTTGCCATTGAAAAACATCATGTTATTCATATACCAGAAATGATTGAAGCTACTGACTGAATGAAAGGAGCTGGCATCTCACTCTCTTTGAATCTTCTTTATCATGCTAAGAGGAGCAGGAAAAAGCAAAAAATTTCAGAATTGCACTTTGCAATGCGGAGAAATTACTCTTTGTGCATTTACAATATTCATTGATTTTTGCCATTGAAAAACGACCAGAAATGATTGAAGCTACTGACTGAATGAAAGGAGCTGGCATCTCACTCTCTTTGAATCTTCTTTATCATGCTAAGAGGAGCAGGAAAAAGCAAAAAATTTCAGAATTGCACCTTGCAATGCGGAGAAATTACTGTTTGTGCATTTACAATATTCATTGATTTTTGCCATTGAAAAACGTCCAGAAATGATTGAAGCTACTGACTGAATGAAAGGAGCTGGCATCTCACTTTCTTTGAATCTTCTTTATCATGCTAAGAGGAGCAGGAAAAAGCAAAAAATTTCAGAATTGCACCTTGCAATGCGGAGAAATTACTGTTTGTGCATTTACAATATTCATTGATTTTTGCCATTGAAAAACATCATGTTATTCATATACCAGAAATGTTTGAAGCTACTGACTGAATGAAAGGAGCTGGCATCTCACTCTCTTTGAATCTTCTTTATCATGCTAAGAGGAGCAGGAAAAAGCAAAAAATTTCAGAATTGCACCTTGCAATGCGGAGAAATTACTGTTTGTGCATTTACAATATTCATTGATTTTTGCCATTGAAAAACGTCCAGAAATGATTGAAGCTACTGACTGAATGAAAGGAGCTGGCATCTCACTCTCTTTGAATCTTGTTTATCATGCTAAGAGGAGCAGGAAAAAGCAAAAAATTTCAGAATTGCACCTTGCAATGCGGAGAAATTACTGTTTGTGCATTTACAATATTCATTGATTTTTGCCATTGAAAAACGTCCAGAAATGATTGAAGCTACTGACTGAATGAAAGGAGCTGGCATCTCACTCTCTTTGAATCTTCTTTATCATGCTAAGAGGAGCAGGAAAAAGCGAAAAATTTCAGAACTGCACCTTGCAATGCGGAGAAATTACTGTTTGTGCATTTACAATATTCATTGATTTTTGCCATTGAAAAACATCATGTTATTCATATACCAGAAATGTTTGAAGCTACTGACTGAATGAAAGGAGCTGGCATCTCACTCTCTTTGAATCTTCTTTATCATTCTAAGAGGAGCAGGAAAAAGCAAAAAATTTCAGAATTGCACCTTGCAATGCGGAGAAATTACTGTTTGTGCATTTACAATATTCATTGATTTTTGCCATTGAAAAACGTCCAGAAATGATTGAAGCTACTGACTGAATGAAAGGAGCTGGCATCTCACTCTCTTTGAATCTTCTTTATCATGCTAAGAGGAGCAGGAAAAAGCAAAAAATTTCAGAATTGCACCTTGCAATGCGGAGAAATTACTGTTTGTGCATTTACAATATTCATTGATTTTTGCCATTGAAAAACGTCCAGAAATGATTGAAGCTACTGACTGAATGAAAGGAGCTAGCATCTCACTCTCTTTGAATCTTCTTTATCATGCTAAGAGGAGCAGGAAAAAGCAAAAAATTTCAGAATTGCACCTTGCAATGCGGAGAAATTACTGTTTGTGCATTTACAATATTCATTGATTTTTGCCATTGAAAAACGTCCAGAAATGATTGAAGCTACTGACTGAATGAAAGGAGCTGGCATCTCACTCTCTTTGAATCTTCTTTATCATGCTAAGAGGAGCAGGAAAAAGCAAAAAATTTCAGAATTGCACCTTGCAATGCGGAGAAATTACTGTTTGTGCATTTACAAAATTCATTGATTTTTGCCATTGAAAAACGTCCAGAAATGATTGAAGCTACTGACTGAATGAAAGGAGCTGGCATCTCACTCTCTTTGAATCTTCTTTATCATGCTAAGAGGAGCAGGAAAAAGCAAAAAATTTCAGAACTGCACCTTGCAATGCGGAGAAATTACTGTTTGTGCATTTACAATATTCATTGATTTTTGCCATTGAAAAACATCATGTTATTCATATACCAGAAATGTTTGAAGCTACTGACTGAATGAAAGGAGCTGGCATCTCACTCTCTTTGAATCTTCTTTATCATGCTAAGAGGAGCAGGAAAAAGCAAAAAATTTCAGAATTGCACCTTGCAATGCGGAGAAATTACTGTTTGTGCATTTACAATATTCATTGATTTTTGCCATTGAAAAACGTCCAGAAATGATTGAAGCTACTGACTGAATGAAAGGAGCTGGCATCTCACTCTCTTTGAATCTTCTTTATCATGCTAAGAGGAGCAGGAAAAAGCAAAAAATTTCAGAATTGCACCTTGCAATGCGGAGAAATTACTGTTTGTGCATTTACAATATTCATTGATTTTTGCCATTGAAAAACATCATGTTATTCATATACCAGAAATGATTGAAGATACTGACTGAATGAAAGGAGCTGGCATCTCACTCTCTTTGAATCTTCTTTATCATGCTAAGAGGAGCAGGAAAAAGCAAAAAATTTCAGAATTGCACCTTGCAATGCGGAGAAATTACTGTTTGTGCATTTACAATATTCATTGATTTTTGCCATTGAAAAACGTCCAGAAATGATTGAAGCTACTGACTGAATGAAAGGAGCTGGCATCTCACTCTCTTTGAATCTTCTTTATCATGCTAAGAGGAGCAGGAAAAAGCAAAAAATTTCAGAATTGCACCTTGCAATGCGGAGAAATTACTGTTTGTGCATTTACAATATTCATTGATTTTTGCCATTGAAAAACATCATGTTATTCATATACCAGAAATGATTGAAGCTACTGACTGAATGAAAGGAGCTGGCATCTTACTCTCTTTGAATCTTCTTTATCATGCTAAGAGGAGCAGGAAAAAGCAAAACATTTCAGAATTGCACCTTGCAATGCGGAGAAATTACTGTTTGTGCATTTACAATATTCATTGATTTTTGCCATTGACAAACATCATGTTATTCATATACCAGAAATGTTTGAAGCTACTGACTGAATGAAAGGAGCTGGCATCTCACTCTCTTTGAATCTTCTTTATCATGCTAAGAGGAGCAGGAAAAAGCAAAAAATTTCAGAATTGCACCTTGCAATGCGGAGAAATTACTGATTGTGCATTTACAATATTCATTGATTTTTGCCATTGAAAAACGTCCAGAAATGATTGAAGCTACTGACTGAATGAAAGGAGCTGGCATCTCACTCTCTTTGAATCTTGTTTATCATGCTAAGAGGAGCAGGAAAAAGCAAAAAATTTCAGAATTGCACCTTGCAATGCGGAGAAATTACTGTTTGTGCATTTACAATATTCATTGATTTTTGCCATTGAAAAACGTCCAGAAATGATTGAAGCTACTGACTGAATGAAAGGAGCTGGCATCTCACTCTCTTTGAATCTTCTTTATCATGCTAAGAGGAGCAGGAAAAAGCAAAAAATTTCAGAATTGCACCTTGCAATCCGGAGAAATTACTGTTTGTGCATTTACAATATTCATTGATTTTTGCCATTGAAAAACATCATGTTATTCATATACCAGAAATGATTGAAGCTACTGACTGAATGAAAGGAGCTGGCATCTCACTCTCTTTGAATCTTCTTTATCATGCTAAGAGGAGCAGGAAAAAGCAAAAAATTTCAGAATTGCACTTTGCAATGCGGAGAAATTACTCTTTGTGCATTTACAATATTCATTGATTTTTGCCATTGAAAAACGACCAGAAATGATTGAAGCTACTGACTGAATGAAAGGAGCTGGCATCTCACTCTCTTTGAATCTTCTTTATCATGCTAAGAGGAGCAGGAAAAAGCAAAAAATTTCAGAATTGCACCTTGCAATGCGGAGAAATTACTGTTTGTGCATTTACAATATTCATTGATTTTTGCCATTGAAAAACGTCCAGAAATGATTGAAGCTACTGACTGAATGAAAGGAGCTGGCATCTCACTCTCTTTGAATCTTCTTTATCATGCTAAGAGGAGCAGGAAAAAGCAAAAAATTTCAGAATTGCACCTTGCAATGCGGAGAAATTACTGTTTGTGCATTTACAATATTCATTGATTTTTGCCATTGAAAAACATCATGTTATTCATATACCAGAAATGTTTGAAGCTACTGACTGAATGAAAGGAGCTGGCATCTCACTCTCTTTGAATCTTCTTTATCATGCTAAGAGGAGCAGGAAAAAGCAAAAAATTTCAGAATTGCACCTTGCAATGCGGAGAAATTACTGTTTGTGCATTTACAATATTCATTGATTTTTGCCATTGAAAAACGTCCAGAAATGATTGAAGCTACTGACTGAATGAAAGGAGCTGGCATCTCACTCTCTTTGAATCTTGTTTATCATGCTAAGAGGAGCAGGAAAAAGCAAAAAATTTCAGAATTGCACCTTGCAATGCGGAGAAATTACTGTTTGTGCATTTACAATATTCATTGATTTTTGCCATTGAAAAACGTCCAGAAATGATTGAAGCTACTGACTGAATGAAAGGAGCTGGCATCTCACTCTCTTTGAATCTTCTTTATCATGCTAAGAGGAGCAGTAAAAAGCAAAAAATTTCAGAACTGCACCTTGCAATGCGGAGAAATTACTGTTTGTGCATTTACAATATTCATTGATTTTTGCCATTGAAAAACATCATGTTATTCATATACCAGAAATGTTTGAAGCTACTGACTGAATGAAAGGAGCTGGCATCTCACTCTCTTTGAATCTTCTTTATCATGCTAAGAGGAGCAGGAAAAAGCAAAAAATTTCAGAATTGCACCTTGCAATGCGGAGAAATTACTGTTTGTGCATTTACAATATTCATTGATTTTTGCCATTGAAAAACGTCCAGAAATGATTGAAGCTACTGACTGAATGAAAGGAGCTGGCATCTCACTCTCTTTGAATCTTCTTTATCATGCTAAGAGGAGCAGGAAAAAGCAAAAAATTTCAGAATTGCACCTTGCAATGCGGAGAAATTACTGTTTGTGCATTTACAATATTCATTGATTTTTGCCATTGAAAAACGTCCAGAAATGATTGAAGCTACTGACTGAATGAAAGGAGCTGGCATCTCACTCTCTTTGAATCTTCTTTATCATGCTAAGAGGAGCAGGAAAAAGCAAAAAATTTCAGAATTGCACCTTGCAATGCGGAGAAATTACTGTTTGTGCATTTACAATATTCATTGATTTTTGCCATTGAAAAACGTCCAGAAATGATTGAAGCTACTGACTGAATGAAAGGAGCTGGCATCTCACTCTCTTTGAATCTTCTTTATCATGCTAAGAGGAGCAGGAAAAAGCAAAAAATTTCAGAATTGCACTTTGCAATGCGGAGAAATTACTGTTTGTGCATTTACAATATTCATTGATTTTTGCCATTGAAAAACATCATGTTATTCATATACCAGAAATGATTGAAGCTACTGACTGAATGAAAGGAGCTGGCATCTCACTCTCTTTGAATCTTCTTTATCATGCTAAGAGGAGCAGGAAAAAGCAAAAAATTTCAGAATTGCACCTTGCAATGCGGAGAAATTACTCTTTGTGCATTTACAATATTCAATGATTTTTGCCATTGAAAAACGTCCAGAAATGATTGAAGCTACTGACTGAATGAAAGGAGCTGGCATCTCACTCTCTTTGAATCTTCTTTATCATGCTAAGAGGAGCAGGAAAAAGCAAAAAATTTCAGAATTGCACCTTGCAATGCGGAGAAATTACTGTTTGTGCATTTACAATATTCAGTGATTTTTGCCATTGAAAAACATCATGTTATTCATATACCAGAAATGTTTGAAGCTACTGACAATGAAAGGAGCTGGCATCTCACTCTTTGAATCTTCTTTATCATGCTAGGAGGAGCAGGAAAAAGCAAAAAATTTCAGAATTGCACCTTGCAATGCGGAGAAATTACTCTTTGTGCATTTACAATATTCATTGATTTTTGCCATTGAAAAACGTCCAGAAATGATTGAAGCTACTGACTGAATGAAAGGAGCTGGCATCTCACTCTCTTTGAATCTTCTTTATCATGCTAAGAGGAGCAGGAAAAAGCAAAAAATTTCAGAATTGCACCTTGCAATGCGGAGAAATTACTGTTTGTGCATTTACAATATTCATTGATTTTTGCCATTGAAAAACATCATGTTATTCATATACCAGAAATGTTTGAAGCTACTGACAATGAAAGGAGCTGGCATCTCACTCTTTGAATCTTCTTTATCATGCTAGGAGGAGCAGGAAAAAGCAAAAAATTTCAGAATTGCACCTTGCAATGCGGAGAAATTACTCTTTGTGCATTTACAATATTCATTGATTTTTGCCATTGAAAAACGTCCAGAAATGATTGAAGCTACTGACTGAATGAAAGGAGCTGGCATCTCACTCTCTTTGAATCTTCTTTATCATGCTAAGAGGAGCAGGAAAAAGCAAAAAATTTCAGAATTGCACCTTGCAATGCGGAGAAATTACTGTTTGTGCATTTACAATATTCATTGATTTTTGCCATTGAAAAACATCATGTTATTCATATACCAGAAATGTTTGAAGCTACTGACTGAATGAAAGGAGCTGGCATCTCACTCTCTTTGAATCTTCTTTATCATGCTAAGCGGAGCAGGAAAAAGCAAAAAATTTCAGAATTGCACCTTGCAATGCGGAGAAATTACTGTTTGTGCATTTACAATATTCATTGATTTTTGCCATTGAAAAACGTCCAGAAATGATTGAAGCTACTGACTGAATGAAAGGAGCTGGCATCTCACTCTCTTTGAATCTTGTTTATCATGCTAAGAGGAGCAGGAAAAAGCAAAAAATTTCAGAATTGCACCTTGCAATGCGGAGAAATTACTGTTTGTGCATTTACAATATTCATTGATTTTTGCCATTGAAAAACGTCCAGAAATGATTGAAGCTACTGACTGAATGAAAGGAGCTGGCATCTCACTCTCTTTGAATCTTCTTTATCATGCTAAGAGGAGCAGGAAAAAGCAAAAAATTTCAGAATTGCACCTTGCAATGCGGAGAAATTACTGTTTGTGCAGTTAAAATATTCATTGATTTTTGCCATTGAAAAACATCTTGTTATTCATATACCAGAAATGATTGAAGCTACTGACTGAATGAAAGGAGCTGGCATCTCACTCTCTTTGAATCTTCTTTATCATGCTAAGAGGAGCAGGAAAAAGCAAAAAATTTCAGAATTGCACCTTGCAATGCGGAGAAATTACTCTTTGTGCATTTACAATATTCATTGATTTTTGCCATTGAAAAACGTCCAGAAATGATTGAAGCTACTGACTGAATGAAAGGAGCTGGCATCTCACTCTCTTTGAATCTTCTTTATCATGCTAAGAGGAGCAGGAAAAAGCAAAAAATTTCAGAATTGCACCTTGCAATGCGGAGAAATTACTGTTTGTGCATTTACAATATTCATTGATTTTTGCCATTGAAAAACGTCCAGAAATGATTGAAGCTACTGACTGAATGAAAGGAGCTGGCATCTCACTCTCTTTGAATCTTCTTTATCATGCTAAGAGGAGCAGGAAAAAGCAAAAAATTTCAGAATTGCACCTTGCAATGCGGAGAAATTACTGTTTGTGCATTTACAATATTCATTGATTTTTGCCATTGAAAAACATCATGTTATTCATATACCAGAAATGTTTGAAGCTACTGACTGAATGAAAGGAGCTGGCATCTCACTCTCTTTGAATCTTCTTTATCATGCTAAGAGGAGCAGGAAAAAGCAAAAAATTTCAGAATTGCACCTTGCAATGCGGAGAAATTACTGTTTGTGCATTTACAATATTCATTGATTTTTGCCATTGAAAAACGTCCAGAAATGATTGAAGCTACTGACTGAATGAAAGGAGCTGGCATCTCACTCTCTTTGAATCTTCTTTATCATGCTAAGAGGAGCAGGAAAAAGCAAAAAATTTCAGAATTGCACCTTGCAATGCGGAGAAATTACTGTTTGTGCATTTACAATATTCATTGATTTTTGCCATTGAAAAACATCATGTTATTCATATACCAGAAATGTTTGAAGCTACTGACTGAATGAAAGGAGCTGGCATCTCACTCTCTTTGAATCTTCTTTATCATGCTAAGAGGAGCAGGAAAAAGCAAAAAATTTCAGAATTGCACCTTGCAATGCGGAGAAATTACTGTTTGTGCATTTACAATATTCATTGATTTTTGCCATTGAAAAACGTCCAGAAATGATTGAAGCTACTGACTGAATGAAAGGAGCTGGCATCTCACTCTCTTTGAATCTTCTTTATCATGCTAAGAGGAGCAGGAAAAAGCAAAAAATTTCAGAATTGCACCTTGCAATGCGGAGAAATTACTGTTTGTGCATTTACAATATTCATTGATTTTTGCCATTGAAAAACATCTTGTTATTCATATACCAGAAATGATTGAAGCTACTGACTGAATGAAAGGAGCTGGCATCTCACTCTCTTTGAATCTTCTTTATCATGCTAAGAGGAGCAGGAAAAAGCAAAAAATTTCAGAATTGCACCTTGCAATGCGGAGAAATTACTCTTTGTGCATTTACAATATTCATTGATTTTTGCCATTGAAAAACGTCCAGAAATGATTGAAGCTACTGACTGAATGAAAGGAGCTGGCATCTCACTCTCTTTGAATCTTCTTTATCATGCTAAGAGGAGCAGGAAAAAGCAAAAAATTTCAGAATTGCACCTTGCAATGCGGAGAAATTACTGTTTGTGCATTTACAATATTCATAGATTTTTGTTATTGAAAAACGTCCAGAAATGATTGAAGCTACTGACTGAATGAAAGGAGCTGGCATCTCACTCTCTTTGAATCTTCTTTATCATGCTAAGAGGAGCAGGAAAAAGCAAAAAATTTCAGAATTGCACCTTGCAATGCGGAGAAATTACTGTTTGTGCATTTACAATATTCATTGATTTTTGCCATTGAAAAACATCATGTTATTCATATACCAGAAATGTTTGAAGCTACTGACTGAATGAAAGGAGCTGGCATCTCACTCTCTTTGAATCTTCTTTATCATGCTAAGAGAAGCAGGAAAAAGCAAAAAATTTCAGAATTGCACCTTGCAATGCGGAGAAATTACTGTTTGTGCATTTACAATATTCATTGATTTTTGCCATTGAAAAACGTCCAGAAATGATTGAAGCTACTGACTGAATGAAAGGAGCTGGCATCTCACTCTCTTTGAATCTTCTTTATCATGCTAAGAGGAGCAGGAAAAAGCAAAAAATTTCAGAATTGCACCTTGCAATGCGGAGAGATTACTGTTTGTGCATTTACAATATTCATTGATTTTTGCCATTGAAAAACATCATGTTATTCATATACCAGAAATGTTTGAAGCTACTGACTGAATGAAAGGAGCTGGCATCTCACTCTCTTTGAATCTTCTTTATCATGCTAAGAGGAGCAGGAAAAAGCAAAAAATTTCAGAATTGCACCTTGCAATGCGGAGAAATTACTGTTTGTGCATTTACAATATTCATTGATTTTTGCAATTGAAAAACGTCCAGAAATGATTGAAGCTACTGACTGAATGAAAGGAGCTGGCATCTCACTCTCTTTGAATCTTGTTTATCATGCTAAGAGGAGCAGGAAAAAGCAAAAAATTTCAGAATTGCACCTTGCAATGCGGAGAAATTACTGTTTGTGCATTTACAATATTCATTGATTTTTGCCATTGAAAAACGTCCAGAAATGATTGAAGCTACTGACTGAATGAAAGGAGCTGGCATCTCACTCTCTTTGAATCTTCTTTATCATGCTAAGAGGAGCAGGAAAAAGCAAAAAATTTCAGAATTGCACCTTGCAATGCGGAGAAATTACTGTTTGTGCATTTACAAAATTCATTGATTTTTGCCATTGAAAAACATCTTGTTATTCATATACCAGAAATGATTGAAGCTACTGACTGAATGAAAGGAGCTGGCATCTCACTCTCTTTGAATCTTCTTTATCATGCTAAGAGGAGCAGGAAAAAGCAAAAAATTTCAGAATTGCACCTTGCAATGCGGAGAAATTACTCTTTGTGCATTTACAATATTCATTGATTTTTGCCATTGAAAAACGTCCAGAAATGATTGAAGCTACTGACTGAATGAAAGGAGCTGGCATCTCACTCTCTTTGAATCTTCTTTATCATGCTAAGAGGAGCAGGAAAAAGCAAAAAATTTCAGAATTGCACCTTGCAATGCGGAGAAATTACTGTTTGTGCATTTACAATATTCATTGATTTTTGCCATTGAAAAACGTCCAGAAATGATTGAAGCTACTGACTGAATGAAAGGAGCTGGCATCTCACTCTCTTTGAATCTTCTTTATCATGCTAAGAGGAGCAGGAAAAAGCAAAAAATTTCAGAATTGCACCTTGCAATGCGGAGAAATTACTGTTTGTGCATTTACAATATTCATTGATTTTTGCCATTGAAAAACATCATGTTATTCATATACCAGAAATGTTTGAAGCTACTGACTGAATGAAAGGAGCTGGCATCTCACTCTCTTTGAATCTTCTTTATCATGCTAAGAGGAGCAGGAAAAAGCAAAAAATTTCAGAATTGCACCTTGCAATGCGGAGAAATTACTGTTTGTGCATTTACAATATTCATTGATTTTTGCCATTGAAAAACGTCCAGAAATGATTGAAGCTACTGACTGAATGAAAGGAGCTGGCATCTCACTCTCTTTGAATCTTCTTTATCATGCTAAGAGGAGCAGGAAAAAGCAAAAAATTTCAGAATTGCACCTTGCAATGCGGAGAAATTACTGTTTGTGCATTTACAATATTCATTGATTTTTGCCATTGAAAAACATCATGTTATTCATATACCAGAAATGTTTGAAGCTACTGACTGAATGAAAGGAGCTGGCATCTCACTCTCTTTGAATCTTCTTTATCATGCTAAGAGGAGCAGGAAAAAGCAAAAAATTTCAGAATTGCACCTTGCAATGCGGAGAAATTACTGTTTGTGCATTTACAATATTCATTGATTTTTGCCATTGAAAAACGTCCAGAAATGATTGAAGCTACTGACTGAATGAAAGGAGCTGGCATCTCACTCTCTTTGAATCTTCTTTATCATGCTAAGAGGAGCAGGAAAAAGCAAAAAATTTCAGAATTGCACCTTGCAATGCGGAGAAATTACTGTTTGTGCATTTACAATATTCAGTGATTTTTGCCATTGAAAAACATCATGTTATTCATATACCAGAAATGTTTGAAGCTACTGACTGAATGAAAGGAGCTGGCATCTCACTCTCTTTGAATCTTCTTTATCATGCTAAGAGGAGCAGGAAAAAGCAAAAAATTTCAGAATTGCACCTTGCAATGCGGAGAAATTACTGTTTGTGCATTTACAATATTCATTGATTTTTGCCATTGAAAAACGTCCAGAAATGATTGAAGCTACTGACTGAATGAAAGGAGCTGGCATCTCACTCTCTTTGAATCTTGTTTATCATGCTAAGAGGAGCAGGAAAAAGCAAAAAATTTCAGAATTGCACCTTGCAATGCGGAGAAATTACTGTTTGTGCATTTACAATATTCATTGATTTTTGCCATTGAAAAACGTCCAGAAATGATTGAAGCTACTGACTGAATGAAAGGAGCTGGCATCTCACTCTCTTTGAATCTTGTTTATCATGCTAAGAGGAGCAGGAAAAAGCAAAAAATTTCAGAATTGCACCTTGAAATGCGGAGAAATTACTGTTTGTGCATTTACAATATTCATTGATTTTTGCCATTGAAAAACGTCCAGAAATGATTGAAGCTACTGACTGAATGAAAGGAGCTGGCATCTCACTCTCTTTGAATCTTCTTTATCATGCTAAGAGGAGCAGGAAAAAGCAAAAAATTTCAGAATTGCACCTTGCAATGCGGAGAAATTACTGTTTGTGCATTTACAATATTCAGTGATTTTTGCCATTGAAAAACATCATGTTATTCATATACCAGAAATGTTTGAAGCTACTGACTGAATGAAAGGAGCTGGCATCTCACTCTCTTTGAATCTTCTTTATCATGCTAAGAGGAGCAGGAAAAAGCAAAAAATTTCAGAATTGCACCTTGCAATGCGGAGAAATTACTGTTTGTGCATTTACAATATTCATTGATTTTTGCCATTGAAAAACGTCCAGAAATGATTGAAGCTACTGACTGAATGAAAGGAGCTGGCATCTCACTCTCTTTGAATCTTGTTTATCATGCTAAGAGGAGCAGGAAAAAGCAAAAAATTTCAGAATTGCACCTTGCAATGCGGAGAAATTACTGTTTGTGCATTTACAATATTCATTGATTTTTGCCATTGAAAAACATCATGTTATTCATATACCAGAAATGATTGAAGCTACTGACTGAATGAAAGGAGCTGGCATCTCACTCTCTTTGAATCTTCTTTATCATGCTAAGAGGAGCAGGAAAAGGCAAAAAATTTCAGAATTGCACCTTGCAATGCGGAGAAATTACTGTTTGTGCATTTACAATATTCATTGATTTTTGCCATTGAAAAACATCATGTTATTCATATACCAGAAATGATTGAAGCTACTGACTGAATGAAAGGAGCTGGCATCTCACTCTCTTTGAATCTTCTTTATCATGCTAAGAGGAGCAGGAAAAAGCAAAAAATTTCAGAATTGCACCTTGCAATGCGGAGAAATTACTGTTTGTGCATTTACAATATTCAATGATTTTTGCCATTGAAAAACGTCCAGAAATGATTGAAGCTACTGACTGAATGAAAGGAGCTGGCATCTCACTCTCTTTGAATCTTCTTTATCATGCTAAGAGGAGCAGGAAAAAGCAAAAAATTTCAGAATTGCACGTTGCAATGCGGAGAAATTACTGTTTGTGCATTTACAATATTCATTGATTTTTGCCATTGAAAAACATCATGTTATTCATATACCAGAAATGTTTGAAGCTACTGACAATGAAAGGAGCTGGCATCTCACTCTTTGAATCTTCTTTATCATGCTAGGAGGAGCAGGAAAAAGCAAAAAATTTCAGAATTGCACCTTGCAATGCGGAGAAATTACTCTTTGTGCATTTACAATATTCATTGATTTTTGCCATTGAAAAACGTCCAGAAATGATTGAAGCTACTGACAATGAAAGGAGCTGGCATCTCACTCTCTTTGAATCTTCTTTATCATGCTAAGAGGAGCAGGAAAAAGCAAAAAATTTCAGAATTGCACCTTGCAATGCGGAGAAATTACTGTTTGTGCATTTACAATATTCATTGATTTTTGCCATTGAAAAACGTCCAGAAATGATTGAAGCTACTGACTGAATGAAAGGAGCTGGCATCTCACTCTCTTTGAATCTTCTTTATCATGCTAAGAGGAGCAGGAAAAAGCAAAAAATTTCAGAATTGCACCTTGCAATGCGGAGAAATTACTGTTTGTGCATTTACAATATTCATTGATTTTTGCCATTGAAAAACATCATGTTATTCATATACCAGAAATGTTTGAAGCTACTGACTGAATGAAAGGAGCTGGCATCTCACTCTCTTTGAATCTTCTTTATCATGCTAAGAGGAGCAGGAAAAAGCAAAAAATTTCAGAATTGCACCTTGCAATGCGGAGAAATTACTGTTTGTGCATTTACAATATTCATTGATTTTTGCCATTGAAAAACGTCCAGAAATGATTGAAGCTACTGACTGAATGAAAGGAGCTGGCATCTCACTCTCTTTGAATCTTGTTTATCATGCTAAGAGGAGCAGGAAAAAGCAAAAAATTTCAGAATTGCACCTTGCAATGCGGAGAAATTACTGTTTGTGCATTTACAATATTCATTGATTTTTGCCATTGAAAAACGTCCAGAAATGATTGAAGCTACTGACTGAATGAAAGGAGCTGGCATCTCACTCTCTTTGAATCTTCTTTATCATGCTAAGAGGAGCAGGAAAAAGCAAAAAATTTCAGAATTGCACCTTGCAATGCGGAGAAATTACTGTTTGTGCATTTACAATATTCATTGATTTTTGCCATTGAAAAACATCATGTTATTCATATACCAGAAATGATTGAAGCTACTGACTGAATGAAAGGAGCTGGCATCTCACTCTCTTTGAATCTTCTTTATCATGCTAAGAGGAGCAGGAAAAAGCAAAAAATTTCAGAATTGCACCTTGCAATGCGGAGAAATTACTCTTTGTGCATTTACAATATTCATTGATTTTTGCCATTGAAAGACGTCCAGAAATGATTGAAGCTACTGACTGAATGAAAGGAGCTGGCATCTCACTCTCTTTGAATCTTCTTTATCATGCTAAGAGGAGCAGGAAAAAGCAAAAAATTTCAGAATTGCACCTTGCAATGCGGAGAAATTACTGTTTGTGCATTTACAATATTCATTGATTTTTGCCATTGAAAAACGTCCAGAAATGATTGAAGCTACTGACTGAATGAAAGGAGCTGGCATCTCACTCTCTTTGAATCTTCTTTATCATGCTAAGAGGAGCAGGAAAAAGCAAAAAATTTCAGAATTGCACCTTGCAATGCGGAGAAATTACTGTTTGTGCATTTACAATATTCATTGATTTTTGCCATTGAAAAACATCATGTTATTCATATACCAGAAATGTTTGAAGCTACTGACTGAATGAAAGGAGCTGGCATCTCACTCTCTTTGAATCTTCTTTATCATGCTAAGAGGAGCAGGAAAAAGCAAAAAATTTCAGAATTGCACCTTGCAATGCGGAGAAATTACTGTTTGTGCATTTACAATATTCATTGATTTTTGCCATTGAAAAACGTTCAGAAATGATTGAAGCTACTGACTGAATGAAAGGAGCTGGCATCTCACTCTCTTTGAATCTTGTTTATCATGCTAAGAGGAGCAGGAAAAAGCAAAAAATTTCAGAATTGCACCTTGCAATGCGGAGAAATTACTGTTTGTGCATTTACAATATTCATTGATTTTTGCCATTGAAAAACGTCCAGAAATGATTGAAGCTACTGACTGAATGAAAGGAGCTGGCATCTCACTCTCTTTGAATCTTCTTTATCATGCTAAGAGGAGCAGGAAAAAGCAAAAAATTTCAGAATTGCACCTTGCAATGCGGAGAAATTACTGTTTGTGCATTTACAATATTCATTGATTTTTGCCATTGAAAAACGTCCAGAAATGATTGAAGCTACTGACTGAATGAAAGGAGCTGGCATCTCACTCTCTTTGAATCTTCTTTATCATGCTAAGAGGAGCAGGAAAAAGCAAAAAATTTCAAAATTGCACCTTGCAATGCGGAGAAATTACTGTTTGTGCATTTACAATATTCATTGATTTTTGCCATTGAAAAACATCATGTTATTCATATACCAGAAATGTTTGAAGCTACTGACTGAATGAAAGGAGCTGGCATCTCACTCTCTTTGAATCTTCTTTATCATGCTAAGAGGAGCAGAAAAAAGCAAAAAAATTCAGAATTGCACCTTGCAATGCGGAGAAATTACTGTTTGTGCATTTACAATATTCATTGATTTTTGCCATTGAAAAACATCATGTTATTCATATACCAGAAATGTTTGAAGCTACTGACTGAATGAAAGGAGCTGGCATCTCACTCTCTTTGAATCTTCTTTATCATGCTAAGAGGAGCAGGAAAAAGCAAAAAATTTCAGAATTGCACCTTGCAATGCGGAGAAATTACTGTTTGTGCATTTACAATATTCATTCATTTTTGCCATTGAAAAACGTCCAGAAATGATTGAAGCTACTGACTGAATGAAAGGAGCTGGCATCTCATTCTCTTTGAATCTTGTTTATCATGCTAAGAGGAGCAGGAAAAAGCAAAAAATTTCAGAATTGCACCTTGCAATGCGGAGAAATTACTGTTTGTGCATTTACAATATTCATTGATTTTTGCCATTGAAAAACGTCCAGAAATGATTGAAGCTACTGACTGAATGAAAGGAGCTGGCATCTCACTCTCTTTGAATCTTCTTTATCATGCTTAGAGGAGCAGGAAAAAGCAAAAAATTTCAGAATTGCACCTTGCAATGCGGAGAAATTACTGTTTGTGCATTTACAATATTCATTGATTTTTGCCATTGAAAAACATCATGTTATTCATATACCAGAAATGTTTGAAGCTACTGACTGAATGAAAGGAGCTGGCATCTCACTCTCTTTGAATCTTCTTTATCATGCTAAGAGGAGCAGAAAAAAGCAAAAAATTTCAGAATTGCACCTTGCAATGCGGAGAAATTACTGTTTGTGCATTTACAATATTCATTGATTTTTGCCATTGAAAAACATCCAGAAATGATTGAAGCTACTGACTGAATGAAAGGAGCTGGCATCTCACTCTCTTTGAATCTTCTTTATCATGCTAAGAGTAGCAGGAAAAAGCAAAAAATTTCAGAATTGCACCTTGCAATGCGGAGAAATTACTGTTTGTGCATTTACAATATTCATTGATTTTTGCCATTGAAAAACGTCCAGAAATGATTGAAGCTACTGACTGAATGAAAGGAGCTGGCATCTCACTCTCTTTGAATCTTGTTTATCTTGCTAAGAGGAGCAGGAAAAAGCAAAAAATTTCAGAATTGCACCTTGCAATGCGGAGAAATTACTGTTTGTGCATTTACAATATTCATTGATTTTTGCCATTGAAAAACGTCCAGAAATGATTGAAGCTACTGACTGAATGAAAGGAGCTGGCATCTCACTCTCTTTGAATCTTCTTTATCATGCTAAGAGGAGCAGGAAAAAGCAAAAAATTTCAGAATTGCACCTTGCAATGCGGTGAAATTACTGTTTGTGCATTTACAATATTCATTGATTTTTGCCATTGAAAAACGTCCAGAAATGATTGAAGCTACTGACTGAATGAAAGGAGCTGGCATCTCACTCTGAATCTTGTTTATCTTGCTAAGAGGAGCAGGAAAAAGCAAAAAATTTCAGAATTGCACCTTGCAATGCGGAGAAATTACTGTTTGTGCATTTACAATATTCATTGATTTTTGCCATTGAAAAACGTCCAGAAATGATTGAATCTACTGACTGAATGAAAGGAGCTGGCATCTCACTCTCTTTGAATCTTCTTTATCATGCTAACAGGAGCAGGAAAAAGCAAAAAATTTCAGAATTGCACCTTGCAATGCGGAGAAATTACTGTTTGTGCATTTACAATATTCATTGATTTTTGCCATTGAAAAACATCATGTTATTCATATACCAGAAATGTTTGAAGCTACTGACTGAATGAAAGGAGCTGGCATCTCACTCTCTTTGAATCTTCTTTATCATGCTAAGAGGAGCAGAAAAAAGCAAAAAATTTCAGAATTGCACCTTGCAATGCGGAGAAATTACTGTTTGTGCATTTACAATATTCATTGATTTTTGCCATTGAAAAACGTCCAGAAATGATTGAAGCTACTGACTGAATGAAAGGAGCTGGCATCTCACTCTGTTTGAATCTTGTTTATCATGCTAAGAGGAGCAGGAAAAAGCAAAAAATTTCAGAATTGCACCTTGCAATGCGGAGAAATTACTGTTTGTGCATTTACAATATTCATTGATTTTTGCCATTGAAAAACGTCCAGAAATGATTGAAGCTACTGACTGAATGAAAGGAGCTGGCATCTCACTCTCTTTGAATCTTCTTTATCATGCTAAGAGGAGCAGGAAAAAGCAAAAAATTTCAGAATTGCACCTTTCAATGCGGAGAAATTACTGTTTGTGCATTTACAATATTCATTGATTTTTGCCATTGAAAAATATCATGTTATTCATATACCAGAAATGTTTGAAGCTACTGACTGAATGAAATGAGCTGGCATCTCACTCTCTTTGAATCTTCTTTATCATGCTAAGAGGAGCAGGAAAAAGCAAAAAATTTCAGAATTGCACCTTGCAATGCGGAGAAATTACTGTTTGTGCATTTACAATATTCATTGATTTTTGCCATTGAAAAACGTCCAGAAATGATTGAAGCTACTGACTGAATGAAAGGAGCTGGCATCTCACTCTCTTTGAATCTTCTTTATCATGCTAAGAGGAGCAGGAAAAAGCAAAAAATTTCAAAATTGCACCTTGCAATGCGGAGAAATTACTGTTTGTGCATTTACAATATTCATTGATTTTTGCCATTGAAAAACATCATGTTATTCATATACCAGAAATGTTTGAAGCTACTGACTGAATGAAAGGAGCTGGCATCTCACTCTCTTTGAATCTTCTTTATCATGCTAAGAGGAGCAGGAAAAAGCAAAAAAATTCAGAATTGCACCTTGCAATGCGGAGCAATTACTGTTTGTGCATTTACAATATTCATTGATTTTTGCCATTGAAAAACATCATGTTATTCATATACCAGAAATGTTTGAAGCTACTGACTGAATGAAAGGAGCTGGCATCTCACTCTCTTTGAATCTTCTTTATCATGCTAAGAGGAGCAGGAAAAAGCAAAAAATTTCAGAATTGCACCTTGCAATGCGGAGAAATTACTGTTTGTGCATTTACAATATTCATTGATTTTTGCCATTGAAAAACGTCCAGAAATGATTGAAGCTACTGACTGAATGAAAGGAGCTGGCATCTCATTCTCTTTGAATCTTGTTTATCATGCTAAGAGGAGCAGGAAAAAGCAAAAAATTTCAGAATTGCACCTTGCAATGCGGAGAAATTACTGTTTGTGCATTTACAATATTCATTGATTTTTGCCATTGAAAAACGTCCAGAAATGATTGAAGCTACTGACTGAATGAAAGGAGCTGGCATCTCACTCTCTTTGAATCTTCTTTATCATGCTAAGAGGAGCAGAAAAAAGCAAAAAATTTCAGAATTGCACCTTGCAATGCGGAGAAATTACTGTTTGTGCATTTACAATATTCATTGATTTTTGCCATTGAAAAACATCCAGAAATGATTGAAGCTACTGACTGAATGAAAGGAGCTGGCATCTCACTCTCTTTGAATCTCGTTTATCATGCTAAGAGGAGCAGGAAAAAGCAAAAAATTTCAGAATTGCACCTTGCAATGCGGAGAAATTACTGTTTGTGCATTTACAATATTCATTGATTTTTGCCATTGAAAAACGTCCAGAAATGATTGAAGCTACTGACTGAATGAAAGGAGCTGGCATCTCACTCTCTTTGAATCTTCTTTATCATGCTAAGAGGAGCAGGAAAAAGCAAAAAATTTCAAAATTGCACCTTGCAATGCGGAGAAATTACTGTTTGTGCATTTACAATATTCATTGATTTTTGCCATTGAAAAACATCATGTTATTCATATACCAGAAATGTTTGAAGCTACTGACTGAATGAAAGGAGCTGGTATCTCACTCTCTTTGAATCTTCTTTATCATGCTAAGAGGAGCAGGAAAAAGCAAAAAATTTCAGAATTGCACCTTGCAATGCGGAGAAATTACTGTTTGTGCATTTACAATATTCATTGATTTTTGCCATTGAAAAACGTCCAGAAATGATTGAAGCTACTGACTGAATGAAAGGAGCTGGCATCTCACTCTCTTTGAATCTTGTTTATCTTGCTAAGAGGAGCAGGAAAAAGCAAAAAATTTCAGAATTGCACCTTGCAATGCGGAGAAATTACTGTTTGTGCATTTAAAATATTCATTGATTTTTGCCATTGAAAAACGTCCAGAAATGATTGAAGCTACTGACTGAATGAAAGGAGCTGGCATCTCACTCTCTTTGAATCTTCTTTATCATGCTAAGAGGAGCAGGAAAAAGCAAAAAATTTCAGAATTGCACCTTGCAATGCGGAGAAATTACTGTTTGTGCATTTACAATATTCATTGATTTTTGCCATTGAAAAACGTCCAGAAATGATTGAAGCTACTGACTGAATGAAAGGAGCTGGCATCTCACTCTCTTTGAATCTTGTTTATCTTGCTAAGAGGAGCAGGAAAAAGCAAAAAATTTCAGAATTGCACCTTGCAATGCGGAGAAATTACTGTTTGTGCATTTACAATATTCATTGATTTTTGCCATTGAAAAACGTCCAGAAATGATTGAAGCTACTGACTGAATGAAAGGAGCTGGCATCTCACTCTCTTTGAATCTTCTTTATCATGCTAAGAGGAGCAGGAAAAAGCAAAAAATTTCAAAATTGCACCTTGCAATGCGGAGAAATTACTGTTTGTGCATTTACAATATTCATTGATTTTTGCCATTGAAAAACATCATGTTATTCATATACCAGAAATGTTTGAAGCTACTGACTGAATGAAAGGAGCTGGCATCTCACTCTCTTTGAATCTTCTTTATCATGCTAAGAGGAGCAGGAAAAAGCAAAAAAATTCAGAATTGCACCTTGCAATGCGGAGAAATTACTGTTTGTGCATTTACAATATTCATTGATTTTTGCCATTGAAAAACATCATGTTATTCATATACCAGAAATGTTTGAAGCTACTGACTGAATGAAAGGAGCTGGCATCTCACTCTCTTTGAATCTTCTTTATCATGCTAAGAGGAGCAGGAAAAAGCAAAAAATTTCAGAATTGCACCTTGCAATGCGGAGAAATTACTGTTTGTGCATTTACAATATTCATTGATTTTTGCCATTGAAAAACGTCCAGAAATGATTGAAGCTACTGACTGAATGAAAGGAGCTGGCATCTCATTCTCTTTGAATCTTGTTTATCATGCTAAGAGGAGCAGGAAAAAGCAAAAAATTTCAGAATTGCACCTTGCAATGCGGAGAAATTACTGTTTGTGCATTTACAATATTCATTGATTTTTGCCATTGAAAAACGTCCAGAAATGATTGAAGCTACTGACTGAATGAAAGGAGCTGGCATCTCACTCTCTTTGAATCTTCTTTATCATGCTTAGAGGAGCAGGAAAAAGCAAAAAATTTCAGAATTGCACCTTGCAATGCGGAGAAATTACTGTTTGTGCATTTACAATATTCATTGATTTTTGCCATTGAAAAACATCATGTTATTCATATACCAGAAATGTTTGAAGCTACTGACTGAATGAAAGGAGCTTTCATCTCACTCTCTTTGAATCTTCTTTATCATGCTAAGAGGAGCAGAAAAAAGCAAAAAATTTCAGAATTGCACCTTGCAATGCGGAGAAATTACTGTTTGTGCATTTACAATATTCATTGATTTTTGCCATTGAAAAACATCCAGAAATGATTGAAGCTACTGACTGAATGAAAGGAGCTGGCATCTCACTCTCTTTGAATCTTCTTTATCATGCTAAGAGGAGCAGGAGAAAGCAAAAAATTTCAGAATTGCACCTTGCAATGCGGAGAAATTACTGTTTGTGCATTTACAATATTCATTGATTTTTGCCATTGAAAAACGTCCAGAAATGATTGAAGCTACTGACTGAATGAAAGGAGCTGGCATCTCACTCTCTTTGAATCTTCTTTATCATGCTAAGAGGAGCAGGAAAAAGCAAAAAATTTCAAAATTGCACCTTGCAATGCGGAGAAATTTCTGTTTGTGCATTTACAATATTCATTGATTTTTGCCATTGAAAAACATCATGATATTCATATACCAGAAATGTTTGAAGCTACTGACTGAATGAAAGGAGCTGGCATCTCACTCTCTTTGAATCTTCTTTATCATGCTAAGAGGAGCAGGAAAAAGCAAAAAATTTCAGAATTGCACCTTGCAATGCGGAGAAATTACTGTTTGTGCATTTACAATATTCATTGATTTTTGCCATTGAAAAACGTCCAGAAATGATTGAAGCTACTGACTGAATGAAAGGAGCTGGCATCTCACTCTCTTTGAATCTTGTTTATCTTGCTAAGAGGAGCAGGAAAAAGCAAAAAATTTCAGAATTGCACCTTGCAATGCGGAGAAATTACTGTTTGTGCATTTACAATATTCATTGATTTTTGCCATTGAAAAACGTCCAGAAATGATTGAAGCTACTGACTGAATGAAAGGAGCTGGCATCTCACTCTCTTTGAATCTTCTTTATCATGCTAAGAGGAGCAGGAAAAAGCAAAAAATTTCAGAATTGCACCTTGCAATGCGGAGAAATTACTGTTTGTGCATTTACAATATTCATTGATTTTTGCCATTGAAAAACGTCCAGAAATGATTGAAGCTACTGACTGAATGAAAGGAGCTGGCATCTCACTCTCTTTGAATCTTGTTTATCTTGCTAAGAGGAGCAGGAAAAAGCAAAAAATTTCAGAATTGCACCTTGCAATGCGGAGAAATTACTGTTTGTGCATTTACAATATTCATTGATTTTTGCCATTGAAAAACGTCCAGAAATGATTGAAGCTACTGACTGAATGAAAGGAGCTGGCATCTCACTCTCTTTGAATCTTCTTTATCATGCTAAGAGGAGCAGGAAAAAGCAAAAAATTTCAGAATTGCACCTTGCAATGCGGAGAAATTACTGTTTGTGCATTTACAGTATTCATTGATTTTTGCCATTGAAAAACATCATGTTATTCATATACCAGAAATGTTTGAAGCTACTGACTGAATGAAAGGAGCTGGCATCTCACTCTCTTTGAATCTTCTTTATCATGCTAAGAGGAGCAGAAAAAAGCAAAAAATTTCAGAATTGCACCTTGCAATGCGGAGAAATTACTGTTTGTGCATTTACAATATTCATTGATTTTTGCCATTGAAAAACGTCCAGAAATGATTGAAGCTACTGACTGAATGAAAGGAGCTGGCATCTCACTCTCTTTGAATCTTGTTTATCATGCTAAGAGGAGCAGGAAAAAGCAAAAAATTTCAGAATTGCACCTTGCAATGCGGAGAAATTACTGTTTGTGCATTTACAATATTCATTGATTTTTGCCATTGAAAAACGTCCAGAAATGATTGAAGCTACTGACTGAATGAAAGGAGCTGGCATCTCACTCTCTTTGAATCTTCTTTATCATGCTAAGAGGAGCAGGAAAAAGCAAAAAATTTCAGAATTGCACCTTTCAATGCGGAGAAATTACTGTTTGTGCATTTACAATATTCATTGATTTTTGCCATTGAAAAATATCATGTTATTCATATACCAGAAATGTTTGAAGCTACTGACTGAATGAAAGGAGCTGGCATCTCACTCTCTTTGAATCTTCTTTATCATGCTAAGAGGAGCAGGAAAAAGCAAAAAATTTCAGAATTGCACCTTGCAATGCGGAGAAATTACTGTTTGTGCATTTACAATATTCATTGATTTTTGCCATTGAAAAACGTCCAGAAATGATTGAAGCTACTGACTGAATGAAAGGAGCTGGCATCTCACTCTCTTTGAATCTTCTTTATCATGCTAAGAGGAGCAGGAAAAAGCAAAAAATTTCAAAATTGCACCTTGCAATGCGGAGAAATTACTGTTTGTGCATTTACAATATTCATTGATTTTTGCCATTGAAAAACATCATGTTATTCATATACCAGAAATGTTTGAAGCTACTGACTGAATGAAAGGAGCTGGCATCTCACTCTCTTTGAATCTTCTTTATCATGCTAAGAGGAGCAGGAAAAAGCAAAAAAATTCAGAATTGCACCTTGCAATGCGGAGAAATTACTGTTTGTGCATTTACAATATTCATTGATTTTTGCCATTGAAAAACATCATGTTATTCATATACCAGAAATGTTTGAAGCTACTGACTGAATGAAAGGAGCTGGCATCTCACTCTCTTTGAATCTTCTTTATCATGCTAAGAGGAGCAGGAAAAAGCAAAAAATTTCATAATTGCACCTTGCAATGCGGAGAAATTACTGTTTGTGCATTTACAATATTCATTGATTTTTGCCATTGAAAAACGTCCAGAAATGATTGAAGCTACTGACTGAATGAAAGGAGCTGGCATCTCATTCTCTTTGAATCTTGTTTATCATGCTAAGAGGAGCAGGAAAAAGCAAAAAATTTCAGAATTGCACCTTGCAATGCGGAGAAATTACTGTTTGTGCATTTACAATATTCATTGATTTTTGCCATTGAAAAACGTCCAGAAATGATTGAAGCTACTGACTGAATGAAAGGAGCTGGCATCTCACTCTCTTTGAATCTTCTTTATCATGCTTAGAGGAGCAGGAAAAAGCAAAAAATTTCAGAATTGCACCTTGCAATGCGGAGAAATTACTGTTTGTGCATTTACAATATTCATTGATTTTTGCCATTGAAAAACATCATGTTATTCATATACCAGAAATGTTTGAAGCTACTGACTGAATGAAAGGAGCTGGCATCTCACTCTCTTTGAATCTTCTTTATCATGCTAAGAGGAGCAGAAAAAAGCAAAAAATTTCAGAATTGCACCTTGCAATGCGGAGAAATTACTGTTTGTGCATTTACAATATTCATTGATTTTTGCCATTGAAAAACATCCAGAAATGATTGAATCTACTGACTGAATGAAAGGAGCTGGCATCTCACTCTCTTTGAATCTTGTTTATCATGCTAAGAGGAGCAGGAAAAAGCAAAAAATTTCAGAATTGCACCTTGCAATGCGGAGAAATTACTGTTTGTGCATTTACAATATTCATTGATTTTTGCCATTGAAAAACGTCCAGAAATGATTGAAGCTACTGACTGAATGAAAGGAGCTGGCATCTCACTCTCTTTGAATCTTCTTTATCATGCTAAGAGGAGCAGGAAAAAGCAAAAAATTTCAAAATTGCACCTTGCAATGCGGAGAAATTACTGTTTGTGCATTTACAATATTCATTGATTTTTGCCATTGAAAAACATCATGTTATTCATATACCAGAAATGTTTGAAGCTACTGACTGAATGAAAGGAGCTGGCATCTCACTCTCTTTGAATCTTCTTTATCATGCTAAGAGGAGCAGGAAAAAGCAAAAAATTTCAGAATTGCACCTTGCAATGCGGAGAAATTACTGTTTGTGCATTTACAATATTCATTGATTTTTGCCATTGAAAAACGTCCAGAAATGATTGAAGCTACTGACTGAATGAAAGGAGCTGGCATCTCACTCTCTTTGAATCTTGTTTATCTTGCTAAGAGGAGCAGGAAAAAGCAAGAAATTTCAGAATTGCACCTTGCAATGCGGAGAAATTACTGTTTGTGCATTTACAATATTCATTGATTTTTGCCATTGAAAAACGTCCAGAAATGATTGAAGCTACTGACTGAATGAAAGGAGCTGGCATCTCACTCTCTTTGAATCTTCTTTATCATGCTAAGAGGAGCAGGAAAAAGCAAAAAATTTCAGAATTGCACCTTGCAATGCGGAGAAATTACTGTTTGTGCATTTACAATATTCATTGATTTTTGCCATTGAAAAACGTCCAGAAATGATTGAAGCTACTGACTGAATGAAAGGAGCTGGCATCTCACTCTCTTTGAATCTTGTTTATCTTGCTAAGAGGAGCAGGAAAAAGCAAAAAAATTCAGAATTGCACCTTGCAATGCGGAGAAATTACTGTTTGTGCATTTACAATATTCATTGATTTTTGCCATTGAAAAACGTCCAGAAATGATTGAAGCTACTGACTGAATGAAAGGAGCTGGCATCTCACTCTCTTTGAATCTTCTTTATCATGCTAAGAGGAGCAGGAAAAAGCAAAAAATTTCAGAATTGCACCTTGCAATGCGGAGAAATTACTGTTTGTGCATTTACAATATTCATTGATTTTTGCCATTGAAAAACATCATGTTATTCATATACCAGAAATGTTTGAAGCTACTGACTGAATGAAAGGAGCTGACATCTCACTCTCTTTGAATCTTCTTTATCATGCTAAGAGGAGCAGAAAAAAGCAAAAAATTTCAGAATTGCACCTTGCAATGCGGAGAAATTACTGTTTGTGCATTTACAATATTCATTGATTTTTGCCATTGAAAAACGTCCAGAAATGATTGAAGCTACTGACTGAATGAAAGGAGCTGGCATCTCACTCTGTTTGAATCTTGTTTATCATGCTAAGAGGAGCAGGAAAAAGCAAAAAATTTCAGAATTGCACCTTGCAATGCGGAGAAATTACTGTTTGTGCATTTACAATATTCATTGATTTTTGCCATTGAAAAACGTCCAGAAATGATTGAAGCTACTGACTGAATGAAAGGAGCTGGCATCTCACTCTCTTTGAATCTTCTTTATCATGCTAAGAGGAGCAGGAAAAAGCAAAAAATTTCAGAATTGCACCTTTCAATGCGGAGAAATTACTGTTTGTGCATTTACAATATTCATTGATTTTTGCCATTGAAAAATATCATGTTATTCATATACCAGAAATGTTTGAAGCTACTGACTGAATGAAAGGAGCTGGCATCTCACTCTCTTTGAATCTTCTTTATCATGCTAAGAGGAGCAGGAAAAAGCAAAAAATTTCAGAATTGCACCTTGCAATGCGGAGAAATTACTGTTTGTGCATTTACAATATTCATTGATTTTTGCCATTGAAAAACGTCCAGAAATGATTGAAGCTACTGACTGAATGAAAGGAGCTGGCATCTCACTCTCTTTGAATCTTCTTTATCATGCTAAGAGGAGCAGGAAAAAGCAAAAAATTTCAGAATTGCACCTTGCAATGCGGAGAAATTACTGTTTGTGCATTTACAATATTCATTGATTTTTGCCATTGAAAAACGTCCAGAAATGATTGAAGCTACTGACTGAATGAAAGGAGCTGGCATCTCACTCTCTTTGAATCTTGTTTATCTTGCTAAGAGGAGCAGGAAAAAGCAAAAAAATTCAGAATTGCACCTTGCAATGCGGAGAAATTACTGTTTGTGCATTTACAATATTCATTGATTTTTGCCATTGAAAAACGTCCAGAAATGATTGAAGCTACTGACTGAATGAAAGGAGCTGGCATCTCACTCTCTTTGAATCTTCTTTATCATGCTAAGAGGAGCAGGAAAAAGCAAAAAATTTCAGAATTGCACCTTGCAATGCGGAGAAATTACTGTTTGTGCATTTACAATATTCATTGATTTTTGCCATTGAAAAACATCATGTTATTCATATACCAGAAATGTTTGAAGCTACTGACTGAATGAAAGGAGCTGACATCTCACTCTCTTTGAATCTTCTTTATCATGCTAAGAGGAGCAGAAAAAAGCAAAAAATTTCAGAATTGCACCTTGCAATGCGGAGAAATTACTGTTTGTGCATTTACAATATTCATTGATTTTTGCCATTGAAAAACGTCCAGAAATGATTGAAGCTACTGACTGAATGAAAGGAGCTGGCATCTCACTCTGTTTGAATCTTGTTTATCATGCTAAGAGGAGCAGGAAAAAGCAAAAAATTTAAGAATTGCACCTTGCAATGCGGAGAAATTACTGTTTGTGCATTTACAATATTCATTGATTTTTGCCATTGAAAAACGTCCAGAAATGATTGAAGCTACTGACTGAATGAAAGGAGCTGGCATCTCACTCTCTTTGAATCTTCTTTATCATGCTAAGAGGAGCAGGAAAAAGCAAAAAATTTCAGAATTGCACCTTTCAATGCGGAGAAATTACTGTTTGTGCATTTACAATATTCATTGATTTTTGCCATTGAAAAATATCATGTTATTCATATACCAGAAATGTTTGAAGCTACTGACTGAATGAAAGGAGCTGGCATCTCACTCTCTTTGAATCTTCTTTATCATGCTAAGAGGAGCAGGAAAAAGCAAAAAATTTCAGAATTGCACCTTGCAATGCGGAGAAATTACTGTTTGTGCATTTACAATATTCATTGATTTTTGCCATTGAAAAACGTCCAGAAATGATTGAAGCTACTGACTGAATGAAAGGAGCTGGCATCTCACTCTCTTTGAATCTTGTTTATCTTGCTAAGAGGAGCAGGAAAAAGCAAAAAATTTCAGAATTGCACCTTGCAATGCGGAGAAATTACTGTTTGTGCATTTACAATATTCATTGATTTTTGCCATTGAAAAACGTCCAGAAATGATTGAAGCTACTGACTGAATGAAAGGAGCTGGCATCTCACTCTCTTTGAATCTTCTTTATCATGCTAAGAGGAGCAGGAAAAAGCAAAAAATTTCAGAATTGCACCTTGCAATGCGGAGAAATTACTGTTTGTGCATTTACAATATTCATTGATTTTTGCCATTGAAAAACGTCCAGAAATGATTGAAGCTACTGACTGAATGAAAGGAGCTGGCATCTCACTCTCTTTGAATCTTGTTTATCTTGCTAAGAGGAGCAGGAAAAAGCAAAAAAATTCAGAATTGCACCTTGCAATGCGGAGAAATTACTGTTTGTGCATTTACAATATTCATTGATTTTTGCCATTGAAAAACGTCCAGAAATGATTGAAGCTACTGACTGAATGAAAGGAGCTGGCATCTCACTCTCTTTGAATCTTCTTTATCATGCTAAGAGGAGCAGGAAAAAGCAAAAAATTTCAGAATTGCACCTTGCAATGCGGAGAAATTACTGTTTGTGCATTTACAATATTCATTGATTTTTGCCATTGAAAAACATCATGTTATTCATATACCAGAAATGTTTGAAGCTACTGACTGAATGAAAGGAGCTGACATCTCACTCTCTTTGAATCTTCTTTATCATGCTAAGAGGAGCAGAAAAAAGCAAAAAATTTCAGAATTGCACCTTGCAATGCGGAGAAATTACTGTTTGTGCATTTACAATATTCATTGATTTTTGCCATTGAAAAACGTCCAGAAATGATTGAAGCTACTGACTGAATGAAAGGAGCTGGCATCTCACTCTGTTTGTATCTTGTTTATCATGCTAAGAGGAGCAGGAAAAAGCAAAAAATTTCAGAATTGCACCTTGCAATGCGGAGAAATTACTGTTTGTGCATTTACAATATTCATTGATTTTTGCCATTGAAAAACGTCCAGAAATGATTGAAGCTACTGACTGAATGAAAGGAGCTGGCATCTCACTCTCTTTGAATCTTCTTTATCATGCTAAGAGGAGCAGGAAAAAGCAAAAAATTTCAGAATTGCACCTTTCAATGCGGAGAAATTACTGTTTGTGCATTTACAATATTCATTGATTTTTGCCATTGAAAAATATCATGTTATTCATATACCAGAAATGTTTGAAGCTACTGACTGAATGAAAGGAGCTGGCATCTCACTCTCTTTGAATCTTCTTTATCATGCTAAGAGGAGCAGGAAAAAGCAAAAAATTTCAGAATTGCACCTTGCAATGTGGAGAAATTACTGTTTGTGCATTTACAATATTCATTGATTTTTGCCATTGAAAAACGTCCAGAAATGATTGAAGCTACTGACTGAATGAAAGGAGCTGGCATCTCACTCTCTTTGAATCTTGTTTATCATGCTAAGAGGAGCAGGAAAAAGCAAAAAATTTCAGAATTGCACCTTGCAATGCGGAGAAATTACTCTTTGTGCATTTACAATATTCATTGATTTTTGCCATTGAAAAACATCATGTTATTCATATACCAGAAATGTTTGAAGCTACTGACTGAATGAAAGGAGCTGGCATCTCACTCTCTTTGAATCTTCTTTATCATGCTAAGAGGAGCAGAAAAAAGCAAAAAATTTCAGAATTGCACCTTGCAATGCGGAGAAATTACTCTTTGTGCATTTACAATATTCATTGATTTTTGCCATTGAAAAACGTCCAGAAATGATTGAAGCTACTGACTGAATGAAAGGAGCTGGCATCTCACTCTGTTTGAATCTTGTTTATCATGCTAAGAGGAGCAGGAAAAAGCAAAAAATTTCAGAATTGCACCTTGCAATGCGGAGAAATTACTGTTTGTGCATTTACAATATTCATTGATTTTTGCCATTGAAAAACGTCCAGAAATGATTGAAGCTACTGACTGAATGAAAGGAGCTGGCATCTCACTCTCTTTGAATCTTCTTTATCATGCTAAGAGGAGCAGGAAAAAGCAAAAAATTTCAGAATTGCACCTTTCAATGCGGAGAAATTACTGTTTGTGCATTTACAATATTCATTGATTTTTGCCATTGAAAAATATCATGTTATTCATATACCAGAAATGTTTGAAGCTACTGACTGAATGAAAGGAGCTGGCATCTCACTCTCTTTGAATCTTCTTTATCATGCTAAGAGGAGCAGGAAAAAGCAAAAAATTTCAGAATTGCACCTTGGAATGCGGAGAAATTACTGTTTGTGCATTTACAATATTCATTGATTTTTGCCATTGAAAAACGTCCAGAAATGATTGAAGCTACTGACTGAATGAAAGGAGCTGGCATCTCACTCTCTTTGAATCTTGTTTATCATGCTAAGAGGAGCAGGAAAAAGCAAAAAATTTCAGAATTGCACCTTGCAATGCGGAGAAATTACTGTTTGTGCATTTACAATATTCATTGATTTTTGCCATTGAAAAACGTCCAGAAATGATTGAAGCTACTGACTGAATGAAAGGAGCTGGCATCTCACTCTCTTTGAATCTTCTTTATCATGCTAAGAGGAGCAGGAAAAAGCAAAAAATTTCAGAATTGCACCTTGCAATGCGGAGAAATTACTGTTTGTGCATTTACAATATTCAGTGATTTTTGCCATTGAAAAACATCATGTTATTCACATACCAGAAATGTTTGAAGCTACTGACTGAATGAAAGGAGCTGGCATCTCACTCTCTTTGAATCTTCTTTATCATGCTAAGAGGAGCAGGAAAAAGCCAAAAATTTCAGAATTGCACCTTGCAATGCGGAGAAATTACTGTTTGTGCATTTACAATATTCATTGATTTTTGCCATTGAAAAACGTCCAGAAATGATTGAAGCTACTGACTGAATGAAAGGAGCTGGCATCTCACTCTCTTTGAATCTTGTTTATCATGCTAAGAGGAGCAGGAAAAAGCAAAAAATTTCAGAATTGCACCTTGCAATGCGGAGAAATTACTCTTTGTGCATTTACAATATTCATTGATTTTTGCCATTGAAAAACGTCCAGAAATGATTGAAGCTACTGACTGAATGAAAGGAGCTGGCATCTCACTATCTTTGAATCTTCTTTATCATGCTTAGAGGAGCAGGAAAAAGCAAAAAATTTCAGAATTGCACCTTGCAATGCGGAGAAATTACTGTTTGTGCATTTACAAAATTCATTGATTTTTGCCATTGAAAAACATCATGTTATTCATATACCAGAAATGATTGAAGCTACTGACTGAATGAAAGGAGCTGGCATCTCACTCTCTTTGAATCTTCTTTATCATGCTAAGAGGAGCAGGAAAAAGCAAAAAATTTCAGAATTGCACCTTGCAATGCGGAGAAATTACTGTTTGTGCATTTACAATATTCAATGATTTTTGCCATTGAAAAACGTCCAGAAATGATTGAAGCTACTGACTGAATGAAAGGAGCTGGCATTTCTCTCTTTGAATCTTCTTTATCATGCTAAGAGGAGCAGGAAAAAGCAAAAAATTTCAGAATTGCACCTTGCAATGCGGAGAAATTACTGTTTGTGCATTTACAATATTCATTGATTTTTGCCATTGAAAAACGTCCAGAAATGATTGAAGCTACTGACTGAATGAAAGGAGCTGGCATCTCACTCTGTTTGAATCTTGTTTATCATGCTAAGAGGAGCAGGAAAAAGCAAAAAATTTCAGAATTGCACCTTGCAATGCGGAGAAATTACTGTTTGTGCATTTACAATATTCATTGATTTTTGCCATTGAAAAACGTCCAGAAATGATTGAAGCTACTGACTGAATGAAAGGAGCTGGCATCTCACTCTCTTTGAATCTTCTTTATCATGCTAAGAGGAGCAGGAAAAAGCAAAAAATTTCAGAATTGCACCTTGCAATGCGGAGAAATTACTGTTTGTGCATTTACAATATTCATTGATTTTTGCCATTGAAAAACGTCCAGAAATGATTGAAGCTACTGACTGAATGAAAGGAGCTGGCATCTCACTCTCTTTGAATCTTGTTTATCTTGCTAAGAGGAGCAGGAAAAAGCAAAAAATTTCAGAATTGCACCTTGCAATGCGGAGAAATTACTGTTTGTGCATTTACAATATTCATTGATTTTTGCCATTGAAAAACGTCCAGAAATGATTGAAGCTACTGACTGAATGAAAGGAGCTGGCATCTCACTCTCTTTGAATCTTCTTTATCATGCTAAGAGGAGCAGGAAAAAGCAAAAAATTTCAAAATTGCACCTTGCAATGCGGAGAAATTACTGTTTGTGCATTTACAATATTCATTGATTTTTGCCATTGAAAAACATCATGTTATTCATATACCAGAAATGTTTGAAGCTACTGACTGAATGAAAGGAGCTGGCATCTCACTCTCTTTGAATCTTCTTTATCATGCTAAGAGGAGCAGAAAAAAGCAAAAAATTTCAGAATTGCACCTTGCAATGCGGAGAAATTACTGTTTGTGCATTTACAATATTCATTGATTTTTGCCATTGAAAAACGTCCAGAAATGATTGAAGCTACTGACTGAATGAAAGGAGCTGGCATCTCACTCTCTTTGAATCTTGTTTATCATGCTAAGAGGAGCAGGAAAAAGCAAAAAATTTCAGAATTGCACCTTGCAATGCGGAGAAATTACTGTTTGTGCATTTACAATATTCATTGATTTTTGCCATTGAAAAACGTCCAGAAATGATTGAAGCTACTGACTGAATGAAAGGAGCTGGCATCTCACTCTCTTTGAATCTTCTTTATCATGCTAAGAGGAGCAGGAAAAAGCAAAAAATTTCAGAATTGCACCTTTCAATGCGGAGAAATTACTGTTTGTGCATTTACAATATTCATTGATTTTTGCCATTGAAAAATATCATGTTATTCATATACCAGAAATGTTTGAAGCTACTGACTGAATGAAAGGAGCTGGCATCTCACTCTCTTTGAATCTTCTTTATCATGCTAAGAGGAGCAGGAAAAAGCAAAAAATTTCAGAATTGCACCTTGCAATGCGGAGAAATTACTGTTTGTGCATTTACAATATTCATTGATTTTTGCCATTGAAAAACGTCCAGAAATGATTGAAGCTACTGACTGAATGAAAGGAGCTGGCATCTCACTCTCTTTGAATCTTCTTTATCATGCTAAGAGGAGCAGGAAAAAGCAAAAAATTTCAAAATTGCACCTTGCAATGCGGAGAAATTACTGTTTGTGCATTTACAATATTCATTGATTTTTGCCATTGAAAAACATCATGTTATTCATATACCAGAAATGTTTGAAGCTACTGACTGAATGAAAGGAGCTGGCATCTCACTCTCTTTGAATCTTCTTTATCATGCTAAGAGGAGCAGGAAAAAGCAAAAAATTTCAGAATTGCACCTTGCAATGCGGAGAAATTACTGTTTGTGCATTTACAATATTCATTGATTTTTGCCATTGAAAAACGTCCAGAAATGATTGAAGCTACTGACTGAATGAAAGGAGCTGGCATCTCACTCTCTTTGAATCTTGTTTATCTTGCTAAGAGGAGCAGGAAAAAGCAAAAAATTTCAGAATTGCACCTTGCAATGCGGAGAAATTACTGTTTGTGCATTTACAATATTCATTGATTTTTGCCATTGAAAAACGTCCAGAAATGATTGAAGCTACTGACTGAATGAAAGGAGCTGGCATCTCACTCTCTTTGAATCTTCTTTATCATGCTAAGAGGAGCAGGAAAAAGCAAAAAATTTCAGAATTGCACCTTGCAATGCGGAGAAATTACTGTTTGTGCATTTACAATATTCATTGATTTTTGCCATTGAAAAACGTCCAGAAATGATTGAAGCTACTGACTGAATGAAAGGAGCTGGCATCTCACTCTCTTTGAATCTTGTTTATCTTGCTAAGAGGAGCAGGAAAAAGCAAAAAAATTCAGAATTGCACCTTGCAATGCGGAGAAATTACTGTTTGTGCATTTACAATATTCATTGATTTTTGCCATTGAAAAACGTCCAGAAATGATTGAAGCTACTGACTGTATGAAAGGAGCTGGCATCTCACTCTCTTTGAATCTTCTTTATCATGCTAAGAGGAGCAGGAAAAAGCAAAAAATTTCAGAATTGCACCTTGCAATGCGGAGAAATTACTGTTTGTGCATTTACAATATTCATTGATTTTTGCCATTGAAAAACATCATGTTATTCATATACCAGAAATGTTTGAAGCTACTGACTGAATGAAAGGAGCTGGCATCTCACTCTCTTTGAATCTTCTTTATCATGCTAAGAGGAGCAGAAAAAAGCAAAAAATTTCAGAATTGCACCTTGCAATGCGGAGAAATTACTGTTTGTGCATTTACAATATTCATTGATTTTTGCCATTGAAAAACATCCAGAAATGATTGAAGCTACTGACTGAATGAAAGGAGCTGGCATCTCACTCTGTTTGAATCTTGTTTATCATGCTAAGAGGAGCAGGAAAAAGCAAAAAATTTCAGAATTGCACCTTGCAATGCGGAGAAATTACTGTTTGTGCATTTACAATATTCATTGATTTTTGCCATTGAAAAACGTCCAGAAATGATTGAAGCTACTGACTGAATGAAAGGAGCTGGCATCTCACTCTCTTTGAATCTTCTTTATCATGCTATGAGGAGCAGGAAAAAGCAAAAAATTTCAGAATTGCACCTTTCAATGCGGAGAAATTACTGTTTGTGCATTTACAATATTCATTGATTTTTGCCATTGAAAAATATCATGTTATTCATATACCAGAAATGTTTGAAGCTACTGACTGAATGAAAGGAGCTGGCATCTCACTCTCTTTGAATCTTCTTTATCATGCTAAGAGGAGCAGGAAAAAGCAAAAAATTTCAGAATTGCACCTTGCAATGTGGAGAAATTACTGTTTGTGCATTTACAATATTCATTGATTTTTGCCATTGAAAAACGTCCAGAAATGATTGAAGCTACTGACTGAATGAAAGGAGCTGGCATCTCACTCTCTTTGAATCTTGTTTATCATGCTAAGAGGAGCAGGAAAAAGCAAAAAATTTCAGAATTGCACCTTGCAATGCGGAGAAATTACTGTTTGTGCATTTACAATATTCATTGATTTTTGCCATTGAAAAACATCATGTTATTCATATACCAGAAATGTTTGAAGCTACTGACTGAATGAAAGGAGCTGGCATCTCACTCTCTTTGAATCTTCTTTATCATGCTAAGAGGAGCAGAAAAAAGCAAAAAATTTCAGAATTGCACCTTGCAATGCGGAGAAATTACTGTTTGTGCATTTACAATATTCATTGATTTTTGCCATTGAAAAACGTCCAGAAATGATTGAAGCTACTGACTGAATGAAAGGAGCTGGCATCTCACTCTGTTTGAATCTTGTTTATCATGCTAAGAGGAGCAGGAAAAAGCAAAAAATTTCAGAATTGCACCTTGCAATGCGGAGAAATTACTGTTTGTGCATTTACAATATTCATTGATTTTTGCCATTGAAAAACGTCCAGAAATGATTGAAGCTACTGACTGAATGAAAGGAGCTGGCATCTCACTCTCTTTGAATCTTCTTTATCATGCTAAGAGGAGCAGGAAAAAGCAAAAAATTTCAGAATTGCACCTTTCAATGCGGAGAAATTACTGTTTGTGCATTTACAATATTCATTGATTTTTGCCATTGAAAAATATCATGTTATTCATATACCAGAAATGTTTGAAGCTACTGACTGAATGAAAGGAGCTGGCATCTCACTCTCTTTGAATCTTCTTTATCATGCTAAGAGGAGCAGGAAAAAGCAAAAAATTTCAGAATTGCACCTTGCAATGCGGAGAAATTACTGTTTGTGCATTTACAATATTCATTGATTTTTGCCATTGAAAAACGTCCAGAAATGATTGAAGCTACTGACTGAATGAAAGGAGCTGGCATCTCACTCTCTTTGAATCTTGTTTATCATGCTAAGAGGAGCAGGAAAAAGCAAAAAATTTCAGAATTGCACCTTGCAATGCGGAGAAATTACTGTTTGTGCATTTACAATATTCATTGATTTTTGCCATTGAAAAACGTCCAGAAATGATTGAAGCTACTGACTGAATGAAAGGAGCTGGCATCTCACTCTCTTTGAATCTTCTTTATCATGCTAAGAGGAGCAGGAAAAAGCAAAAAATTTCAGAATTGCACCTTGCAATGCGGAGAAATTACTGTTTGTGCATTTACAATATTCAGTGATTTTTGCCATTGAAAAACATCATGTTATTCACATACCAGAAATGTTTGAAGCTACTGACTGAATGAAAGGAGCTGGCATCTCACTCTCTTTGAATCTTCTTTATCATGCTAAGAGGAGCAGGAAAAAGCAAAAAATTTCAGAATTGCACCTTGCAATGCGGAGAAATTACTGTTTGTGCATTTACAATATTCATTGATTTTTGCCATTGAAAAACGTCCAGAAATGATTGAAGCTACTGACTGAATGAAAGGAGCTGGCATCTCACTCTCTTTGAATCTTGTTTATCATGCTAAGAGGAGCAGGAAAAAGCAAAAAATTTCAGAATTGCACCTTGCAATGCGGAGAAATTACTGTTTGTGCATTTACAATATTCATTGATTTTTGCCATTGAAAAACGTCCAGAAATGATTGAAGCTACTGACTGAATGAAAGGAGCTGGCATCTCACTATCTCTGAATCTTCTTTATCATGCTTAGAGGAGCAGGAAAAAGCAAAAAATTTCAGAATTGCACCTTGCAATGCGGAGAAATTACTGTTTGTGCATTTACAAAATTCATTGATTTTTGCCATTGAAAAACATCATGTTATTCATATACCAGAAATGATTGAAGCTACTGACTGAATGAAAGGAGCTGGCATCTCACTCTCTTTGAATCTTCTTTATCATGCTAAGAGGAGCAGTAAAAAGCAAAAAATTTCAGAATTGCACCTTGCAATGCGGAGAAATTACTGTTTGTGCATTTACAATATTCAATGATTTTTGCCATTGAAAAACGTCCAGAAATGATTGAAGCTACTGACTGAATGAAAGGAGCTGGCATCTCTCTCTTTGAATCTTCTTTATCATGCTAAGAGGAGCAGGAAAAAGCAAAAAATTTCAGAATTGCACCTTGCAATGCGGAGAAATTACTGTTTGTGCATTTACAATATTCATTGATTTTTGCCATTGAAAAACGTCCAGAAATGATTGAAGCTACTGACTGAATGAAAGGAGCTGGCATCTCACTCTGTTTGAATCTTGTTTATCATGCTAAGAGGAGCAGGAAAAAGCAAAAAATTTCAGAATTGCACCTTGCAATGCGGAGAAATTACTGTTTGTGCATTTACAATATTCATTGATTTTTGCCATTGAAAAATGTCCAGAAATGATTGAAGCTACTGACTGAATGAAAGGAGCTGGCATCTCACTCTCTTTGAATCTTCTTTATCATGCTAAGAGGAGCAGGAAAAAGCAAAAAATTTCAGAATTGCACCTTTCAATGCGGAGAAATTACTGTTTGTGCATTTACAATATTCATTGATTTTTGCCATTGAAAAATATCATGTTAATCTTATACCAGAAATGTTTGAAGCTACTGACTGAATGAAAGGAGCTGGCATCTCACTCTCTTTGAATCTTCTTTATCATGCTAAGAGGAGCAGGACAAAGCAAAAAATTTCAGAATTGCACCTTGCAATGCGGAGAAATTACTGTTTGTGCATTTACAATATTCATTGATTTTTGCCATTGAAAAACGTCCAGAAATGATTGAAGCTACTGACTGAATGAAAGGAGCTGGCATCTCACTCTCTTTGAATCTTGTTTATCATGCTAAGAGGAGCAGGAAAAAGCAAAAAATTTCAGAATTGCACCTTGCAATGCGGAGAAATTACTGTTTGTGCATTTACAATATTCATTGATTTTTGCCATTGAAAAACGTCCAGAAATGATTGAAGCTACTGACTGAATGAAAGGAGCTGGCATCTCACTCTCTTTGAATCTTCTTTATCATGCTAAGAGGAGCAGGAAAAAGCAAAAAATTTCAGAATTGCACCTTGCAATGCGGAGAAATTACTGTTTGTGCATTTACAATATTCAGTGATTTTTGCCATTGAAAAACATCATGTTATTCATATACCAGAAATGTTTGAAGCTACTGACTGAATGAAAGGAGCTGGCATCTCACTCTCTTTGAATCTTCTTTATCATGCTAAGAGGAGCAGGAAAAAGCAAAAAATTTCAGAATTGCACCTTGCAATGCGGAGAAATTACTGTTTGTGCATTTACAATATTCATTGATTTTTGCCATTGAAAAACGTCCAGAAATGATTGAAGCTACTGACTGAATGAAAGGAGCTGGCATCTCACTCTCTTTGAATCTTGTTTATCATGCTAAGAGGAGCAGGAAAAAGCAAAAAATTTCAGAATTGCACCTTGCAATGCGGAGAAATTACTGTTTGTGCATTTACAATATTCATTGATTTTTGCCATTGAAAAACGTCCAGAAATGATTGAAGCTACTGACTGAATGAAAGGAGCTGGCATCTCACTATCTTTGAATCTTCTTTATCATGCTTAGAGGAGAAGGAAAAAGCAAAAAATTTCAGAATTGCACCTTGCAATGCGGAGAAATTACTGTTTGTGCATTTACAATATTCATTGATTTTTGCCATTGAAAAACATCATGTTATTCATATACCAGAAATGATTGAAGCTACTGACTGAATGAAAGGAGCTGGCATCTCACTCTCTTTGAATCTTCTTTATCATGCTAAGAGGAGCAGGAAAAAGCAAAAAATTTCAGAATTGCACCTTGCAATGCGGAGAAATTACTGTTTGTGCATTTACAATATTCATTGATTTTTGCCATTGAAAAACATCGTTATTCATATACCAGAAATGTTTGAAGCTACTGACTGAATGAAAGGAGCTGGCATCTCACTCTCTTTGAATCTTCTTTATCATGCTAAGAGGAGCAGGAAAAAGCAAAAAATTTCAGAATTGCACCTTGCAATGCGGAGAAATTACTGTTTGTGCATTTACAATATTCATTGATTTTTGCCATTGAAAAACATCCAGAAATGATTGAAGCTACTGACTGAATGAAAGGAGCTGGCATCTCACTCTCTTTGAATCTTGTTTATCATGCTAAGAGGAGCAGGAAAAAGCAAAAAATTTCAGAATTGCACCTTGCAATGCGGAGAAATTACTGTTTGTGCATTTACAATATTCATTGATTTTTGCCATTGAAAAACGTCCAGAAATGATTGAAGCTACTGACTGAATGAAAGGAGCTGGCATCTCACTCTCTTTGAATCTTCTTTATCATGCTAAGAGGAGCAGGAAAAAGCAAAAAATTTCAAAATTGCACCTTGCAATGCGGAGAAATTACTGTTTGTGCATTTACAATATTCATTGATTTTTGCCATTGAAAAACATCATGTTATTCATATACCAGAAATGTTTGAAGCTACTGACTGAATGAAAGGAGCTGGCATCTCACTCTCTTTGAATCTTTATCATGCTAAGAGGAGCAGGAAAAAGCAAAAAAATTCAGAATTGCACCTTGCAATGCGGAGAAATTACTGTTTGTGCATTTACAATATTCATTGATTTTTGCCATTGAAAAACGTCCAGAAATGATTGAAGCTACTGACTGAATGAAAGGAGCTGGCATCTCACTCTCTTTGAATCTTCTTTATCATGCTAAGAGGAGCAGGAAAAAGCAAAAAATTTCAGAATTGCACCTTGCAATGCGGAGAAATTACTGTTTGTGCATTTACAATATTCATTGATTTTTGCCATTGAAAAACATCATGTTATTCATATACCAGAAATGTTTGAAGCTACTGACTGAATGAAAGGAGCTGGCATCTCACTCTCTTTGAATCTTCTTTATCATGCTAAGAGGAGCAGGAAAAAGCAAAAAATTTCAGAATTGCACCTTGCAATGCGGAGAAATTACTGTTTGTGCATTTACAATATTCATTGATTTTTGCCATTGAAAAACGTCTAGAAATGATTGAAGCTACTGACTGAATGAAAGGAGCTGGCATCTCATTCTCTTTGAATCTTGTTTATCATGCAAAGAGGAGCAGGAAAAAGCAAAAAATTTCAGAATTGCACCTTGCAATGCGGAGAAATTACTGTTTGTGCATTTACAATATTCATTGATTTTTGCCATTGAAAAACGTCCAGAAATGATTGAAGCTACTGACTGAATGAAAGGAGCTGGCATCTCACTCTCTTTGAATCTTCTTTATATTGCTTAGAGGAGCAGGAAAAAGCAAAAAATTTCAGAATTGCACCTTGCAATGCGGAGAAATTACTGTTTGTGCATTTACAATATTCATTGATTTTTGCCATTGAAAAACATCATGTTATTCATATACCAGAAATGTTTGAAGCTACTGACTGAATGAAAGGAGCTGGCATCTCACTCTCTTTGAATCTTCTTTATCATGCTAAGAGGAGCAGGAAAAAGCAAAAAATTTCAGAATTGCACCTTGCAATGCGGAGAAATTACTGTTTGTGCATTTACAATATTCATTGATTTTTGCCATTGAAAAACGTCCAGAAATGATTGAAGCTACTGACTGAATGAAAGGAGCTGGCATCTCACTCTCTTTGAATCTTCTTTATCATGCTAAGAGGAGCAGGAAAAAGCAAAAAATTTCAGAATTGCACCTTGCAATGCGGAGAAATTACTGTTTGTGCATTTACAATATTCATTGATTTTTGCCATTGAAAAACGTCCAGAAATGATTGAAGCTACTGACTGAATGAAAGGAGCTGGCATCTCACTCTCTTTGAATCTTCTTTATCATGCTAAGAGGAGCAGGAAAAAGCAAAAAATTTCAGAATTGCACCTTGCAATGCGGAGAAATTACTGTTTGTGCATTTACAATATTCATTGATTTTTGCCATTGAAAAACGTCCAGAAATGATTGAAGCTACTGACTGAATGAAAGGAGCTGGCATCTCACTCTCTTTGAATCTTGTTTATCTTGCTAAGAGGAGCAGGAAAAAGCAAAAAATTTCAGAATTGCACCTTGCAATGCGGAGAAATTACTGTTTGTGCATTTACAATATTCATTGATTTTTGCCATTGAAAAACGTCCAGAAATGTTTGAAGCTACTGACTGAATGAAAGGAGCTGGCATCTCACTCTCTTTGAATCTTCTTTATCATGCTAAGAGGAGCAGAAAAAAGCAAAAAATTTCATAATTGCACCTTGCAATGCGGAGAAATTACTGTTTGTGCATTTACAATATTCATTGATTTTTGCCATTGAAAAACGTCCAGAAATGATTGAAGCTACTGACTGAATGAAAGGAGCTGGCATCTCACTCTCTTTGAATCTTCTTTATCATGCTAAGAGGAGCAGGAAAAAGCAAAAAATTTCAGAATTGCACCTTGCAATGCGGAGAAATTACTGTTTGTGCATTTACAATATTCATTGATTTTTGCCATTGAAAAACATCATGTTATTCATATACCAGAAATGATTGAAGCTACTGACTGAATGAAAGGAGCTGGCATCTCACTCTCTTTGAATCTTCTTTATCATGCTAAGAGGAGCAGGAAAAAGCAAAAAATTTCAGAATTGCACCTTGCAATGCGGAGAAATTACTGTTTGTGCATTTACAATATTCAATGATTTTTGCCATTGAAAAACGTCCAGAAATGATTGAAGCTACTGACTGAATGAAAGGAGCTGGCATCTCACTCTCTTTGAATGTTCTTTATCATGCTAAGAGGAGCAGGAAAAAGCAAAAAATTTCAGAATTGCACCTTGCAATGCGGAGAAATTACTGTTTGTGCATTTACAATATTCATTGATTTTTGCCATTGAAAAACATCATGTTATTCATATACCAGAAATGTTTGAAGCTACTGACTGAATGAAAGGAGCTGGCATCTCACTCTCTTTGAATCTTCTTTATCATGCTCAGAGGAGCAGGAAAAAGCAAAAAATTTCAGAATTGCACCTTGCAATGCGGAGAAATTACTGTTTGTGCATTTACAATATTCATTGATTTTTGCCATTGAAAAACATCATGTTATTCATATACCAGAAATGTTTGAAGCTACTGACTGAATGAAAGGAGCTGGCATCTCACTCTCTTTGAATCTTCTTTATCATGCTAAGAGGAGCAGAAAAAAGCAAAAAATTTCAGAATTGCACCTTGCAATGCGGAGAAATTACTGTTTGTGCATTTACAATATTCATTGATTTTTGCCATTGAAAAACATCCAGAAATGATTGAAGCTACTGACTGAATGAAAGGAGCTGGCATCTCACTCTCTTTGAATCTTGTTTATCATGCTAAGAGGAGCAGGAAAAAGCAAAAAATTTCAGAATTGCACCTTGCAATGCGGAGAAATTACTGTTTGTGCATTTACAATATTCATTGATTTTTGCCATTGAAAAACGTCCAGAAATGATTGAAGCTACTGACTGAATGAAAGGAGCTGGCATCTCACTCTCTTTGAATCTTCTTTATCATGCTAAGAGGAGCAGGAAAAAGCAAAAAATTTCAAAATTGCACCTTGCAATGCGGAGAAATTACTGTTTGTGCATTTACAATATTCATTGATTTTTGCCATTGAAAAACATCATGTTATTCATATACCAGAAATGTTTGAAGCTACTGACTGAATGAAAGGAGCTGGCATCTCACTCTCTTTGAATCTTGTTTATCTTGCTAAGAGGAGCAGGAAAAAGTAAAAAATTTCAGAATTGCACCGTGCAATGCGGAGAAATTACTGTTTGTGCATTTACAATATTCATTGATTTTTGCCATTGAAAAACGTCCAGAAATGTTTGAAGCTACTGACTGAATGAAAGGAGCTGGCATCTCACTCTCTTTGAATCTTCTTTATCATGCTAAGAGGAGCAGAAAAAAGCAAAAAATTTCAGAATTGCACCTTGCAATGCGGAGAAATTACTGTTTGTGCATTTACAATATTCATTGATTTTTGCCATTGAAAAACATCATGTTATTCATATACCAGAAATGTTTGAAGCTACTGACTGAATGAAAGGAGCTGGCATCTCACTCTCTTTGAATCTTCTTTATCATGCTAAGAGGAGCAGGAAAAAGCAAAAAATTTCAGAATTGCACCTTGCAATGCGGAGAAATTACTGTTTGTGCATTTACAATATTCATTGATTTTTGCCATTGAAAAACGTTCAGAAATGATTGAAGCTACTGACTGAATGAAAGGAGCTGGCATCTCACTCTCTTTGAATCTTGTTTATCATGCTAAGAGGAGCAGGAAAAAGCAAAAAATTTCAGAATTGCACCTTGCAATGCGGAGAAATTACTGTTTGTGCATTTACAATATTCATTGATTTTTGCCATTGAAAAACGTCCAGAAATGATTGAAGCTACTGACTGAATGAAAGGAGCTGGCATCTCACTCTCTTTGAATCTTGTTTATCATGCTAAGAGGAGCAGGAAAAAGCAAAAAATTTCAGAATTGCACCTTGCAATGCGGAGAAATTACTGTTTGTGCATTTACAACATTCATTGATTTTTGCCATTGAAAAACATCATGTTATTCATATACCAGAAATGATTGAAGCTACTGACTGAATGAAAGGAGCTGGCATCTCACTCTCTTTGAATCTTCTTTATCATGCTAAGAGGAGCAGGAAAAAGCAAAAAATTTCAGAATTGCACCTTGCAATGCGGAGAAATTACTGTTTGTGCATTTACAATATTCATTGATTTTTGCCATTGAAAAACATCATGTTATTCATATACCAGAAATGATTGAAGCTACTGACTGAATGAAAGGAGCTGGCATCTCACTCTCTTTGAATCTTCTTTATCATGCTAAGAGGAGCAGGAAAAAGCAAAAAATTTCAGAATTGCACCTTGCAATGCGGAGAAATTACTGTTTGTGCATTTACAATATTCAATGATTTTTGCCATTGAAAAACGTCCAGAAATGATTGAAGCTACTGACTGAATGAAAGGAGCTGGCATCTCACTCTCTTTGAATCTTCTTTATCATGCTAAGAGGAGCAGGAAAAAGCAAAAAATTTCAGAATTGCACCTTGCAATGCGGAGAAATTACTGTTTGTGCATTTACAATATTCATTGATTTTTGCCATTGAAAAACATCATGTTATTCATATACCAGAAATGTTTGAAGCTACTGACAATGAAAGGAGCTGGCATCTCACTCTTTGAATCTTCTTTATCATGCTAGGAGGAGCAGGAAAAAGCAAAAAATTTCAGAATTGCACCTTGCAATGCGGAGAAATTACTCTTTGTGCATTTACAATATTCATTGATTTTTGCCATTGAAAAACGTCCAGAAATGATTGAAGCTACTGACTGAATGAAAGGAGCTGGCATCTCACTCTCTTTGAATCTTCTTTATCATGCTAAGAGGAGCAGGAAAAAGCAAAAAATTTCAGAATTGCACCTTGCAATGCGGAGAAATTACTGTTTGTGCATTTACAATATTCATTGATTTTTGCCATTGAAAAACGTCCAGAAATGATTGAAGCTACTGACTGAATGAAAGGAGCTGGCATCTCACTCTCTTTGAATCTTCTTTATCATGCTAAGAGGAGCAGGAAAAAGCAAAAAATTTCAGAATTGCACCTTGCAATGCGGAGAAATTACTGTTTGTGCATTTACAATATTCATTGATTTTTGCCATTGAAAAACGTCCAGAAATGATTGAAGCTACTGACTGAATGAAAGGAGCTGGCATCTCACTCTCTTTGAATCTTCTTTATCATGCTAAGAGGAGCAGGAAAAAGCAAAAAATTTCAGAATTGCACCTTGCAATGCGGAGAAATTACTGTTTGTGCATTTACAATATTCATTGATTTTTGCCATTGAAAAACGTCCAGAAATGATTGAAGCTACTGACTGAATGAAAGGAGCTGGCATCTCACTCTCTTTGAATCTTCTTTATCATGCTAAGAGGAGCAGGAAAAAGCAAAAAATTTCAGAATTGCACCTTGCAATGCGGAGAAATTACTGTTTGTGCATTTACAATATTCATTGATTTTTGCCATTGAAAAACATCATGTTATTCATATACCAGAAATGTTTGAAGCTACTGACTGAATGAAAGGAGCTGGCATCTCACTCTCTTTGAATCTTCTTTATCATGCTAAGAGGAGCAGGAAAAAGCAAAAAATTTCAGAATTGCACCTTGCAATGCGGAGAAATTACTGTTTGTGCATTTACAATATTCATTGATTTTTGCCATTGAAAAACGTCCAGAAATGATTGAAGCTACTGACTGAATGAAAGGAGCTGGCATCTCACTCTCTTTGAATCTTGTTTATCATGCTAAGAGGAGCAGGAAAAAGCAAAAAATTTCAGAATTGCACCTTGCAATGCGGAGAAATTACTGTTTGTGCATTTACAATATTCATTGATTTTTGCCATTGAAAAACGTCCAGAAATGATTGAAGCTACTGACTGAATGAAAGGAGCTGGCATCTCACTCTCTTTGAATCTTCTTTATCATGCTAAGAGGAGCAGGAAAAAGCAAAAAATTTCAGAATTGCACCTTGCAATGCGGAAAAATTACTGTTTGTGCATTTACAATATTCATTGATTTTTGCCATTGAAAAACATCATGTTATTCATATACCAGAAATGATTGAAGCTACTGACTGAATGAAAGGAGCTGGCATCTCACTCTCTTTGAATCTTCTTTATCATGCTAAGAGGAGCAGGAAAAAGCAAAAAATTTCAGAATTGCACCTTGCAATGCGGAGAAATTACTCTTTGTGCATTTACAATATTCATTGATTGTTGCCATTGAAAGACGTCCAGAAATGATTGAAGCTACTGACTGAATGAAAGGAGCTGGCATCTCACTCTCTTTGAATCTTCTTTATCATGCTAAGAGGAGCAGGAAAAAGCAAAAAATTTCAGAATTGCACCTTGCAATGCGGAGAAATTACTGTTTATGCATTTACAATATTCATTGATTTTTGCCATTGAAAAACGTCCAGAAATGATTGAAGCTACTGACTGAATGAAAGGAGCTGGCATCTCACTCTCTTTGAATCTTCTTTATCATGCTAAGAGGAGCAGGAAAAAGCAAAAAATTTCAGAATTGCACCTTGCAATGCGGAGAAATTACTGTTTGTGCATTTACAATATTCATTGATTTTTGCCATTGAAAAACGTTCAGAAATGATTGAAGCTACTGACTGAATGAAAGGAGCTGGCATCTCACTCTCTTTGAATCTTGTTTATCATGCTAAGAGGAGCAGGAAAAAGCAAAAAATTTCAGAATTGCACCTTGCAATGCGGAGAAATTACTGTTTGTGCATTTACAATATTCATTGATTTTTGCCATTGAAAAATGTCCAGAAATGATTGAAGCTACTGACTGAATGAAAGGAGCTGGCATCTCACTCTCTTTGAATCTTCTTTATCATGCTAAGAGGAGCAGGAAAAAGCAAAAAATTTCAGAATTGCACCTTGCAATGCGGAGAAATTACTGTTTGTGCATTTACAATATTCATTGATTTTTGCCATTGAAAAACGTCCAGAAATGATTGAAGCTACTGACTGAATGAAAGGAGCTGGCATCTCACTCTCTTTGAATCTTCTTTATCATGCAAAGAGGAGCAGGAAAAAGCAAAAAATTTCAAAATTGCACCTTGCAATGCGGAGAAATTACTCTTTGTGCATTTACAATATTCATTGATTTTTGCCATTGAAAAACATCATGTTATTCATATACCAGAAATGTTTGAAGCTACTGACTGAATGAAAGGAGCTGGCATCTCACTCTCTTTGAATCTTCTTTATCATGCTAAGAGGAGCAGGAAAAAGCAAAAAAGTTCAGAATTGCACCTTGCAATGCGGAGAAATTACTGTTTGTGCATTTACAATATTCATTGATTTTTGCCATTGAAAAACATCATGTTATTCATATACCAGAAATGTTTGAAGCTACTGACTGAATGAAAGGAGCTGGCATCTCACTCTCTTTGAATCTTCTTTATCATGCTAAGAGGAGCAGGAAAAAGCAAAAAAATTCAGAATTGCACCTTGCAATGCGGAGAAATTACTGTTTGTGCATTTACAATATTCATTGATTTTTGCCATTGAAAAACGTCCAGAAATGATTGAAGCTACTGACTGAATGAAAGGAGCTGGCATCTCATTCTCTTTGAATCTTGTTTATCATGCTAAGAGGAGCAGGAAAAATCAAAAAATTTCAGAATTGCACCTTGCAATGCGGAGAAATTACTGTTTGTGCATTTACAATATTCATTGATTTTTGCCATTGAAAAACGTCCAGAAATGATTGAAGCTACTGACTGAATGAAAGGAGCTGGCATCTCACTCTCTTTGAATCTTCTTTATCATGCTTAGAGGAGCAGGAAAAAGCAAAAAATTTCAGAATTGCACCTTGCAATGCGGAGAAATTACTGTTTGTGCATTTACAATATTCATTGATTTTTGCCATTGAAAAACGTCCAGAAATGATTGAAGCTAGTGACTGAATGAAAGGAGCTGGCATCTCACTCTCTTTGAATCTTCTTTATCATGCTAAGAGGAGCAGTAAAAAGCAAAAAATTTCAAAATTGCACCTTGCAATGCGGAGAAATTACTCTTTGTGCATTTACAATATTCATTGATTTTTGCCATTGAAAAACATCATGTTATTCATATACCAGAAATGTTTGAAGCTACTGACTGAATGAAAGGAGCTGGCATCTCACTCTCTTTGAATCTTCTTTATCATGCTAAGAGGAGCAGGAAAAAGCAAAAAAGTTCAGAATTGCACCTTGCAATGCGGAGAAATTACTGTTTGTGCATTTACAATATTCATTGATTTTTGCCATTGAAAAACATCATGTTATTCATATACCAGAAATGTTTGAAGCTACTGACTGAATGAAAGGAGCTGGCATCTCACTCTCTTTGAATCTTCTTTATCATGCTAAGAGGAGCAGGAAAAAGCAAAAAATTTCAGAATTGCACCTTGCAATGCGGAGAAATTACTGTTTGTGCATTTACAATATTCATTGATTTTTGCCATTGAAAAACGTCCAGAAATGATTGAAGCTACTGACTGAATGAAAGGAGCTGGCATCTCACTCTCTTTGAATCTTCTTTATCATGCTTAGAGGAGCAGGAAAAAGCAAAAAATTTCAGAATTGCACCTTGCAATGCGGAGAAATTACTGTTTGTGCATTTACAATATTCATTGATTTTTGCCATTGAAAAACATCATGTTATTCATATACCAGAAATGTTTGAAGCTACTGACTGAATGAAAGGAGCTGGCATCTCACTCTCTTTGAATCTTCTTTATCATGCTAAGAGGAGCAGAAAAAAGCAAAAAATTTCAGAATTGCACCTTGCAATGCGGAGAAATTACTGTTTGTGCATTTACAATATTCATTGATTTTTGCCATTGAAAAACATCCAGAAATGATTGAAGCTACTGACTGAATGAAAGGAGCTGGCATCTCACTCTCTTTGAATCTTGTTTATCATGCTAAGAGGAGCAGGAAAAAGCAAAAAATTTCAGAATTGCACCTTGCAATGCGGAGAAATTACTGTTTGTGCATTTACAATATTCATTGATTTTTGCCATTGAAAAACGTCCAGAAATGATTGAAGCTACTGACTGAATGAAAGGAGATGGCATCTCACTCTCTTTGAATCTTCTTTATCATGCTAAGAGGAGCAGGAAAAAGCAAAAAATTTCAAAATTGCACCTTGCAATGCGGAGAAATTACTGTTTGTGCATTTACAATATTCATTGATTTTTGCCATTGAAAAACATCATGTTATTCATATACCAGAAATGTTTGAAGCTACTGACTGAATGAAAGGAGCTGGCATCTCACTCTCTTTGAATCTTCTTTATCATGCTAAGAGGAGCAGGAAAAAGCAAAAAATTTCAGAATTGCACCTTGCAATGCGGAGAAATTACTGTTTGTGCATTTACAATATTCATTGATTTTTGCCATTGAAAAACGTCCAGAAATGATTGAAGCTACTGACTGAATGAAAGGAGCTGGCATCTCACTCTCTTTGAATCTTGTTTATCTTGCTAAGAGGAGCAGGAAAAAGCAAAAAATTTCAGAATTGCACCTTGCAATGCGGAGAAATTACTGTTTGTGCATTTACAATATTCATTGATTTTTGCCATTGAAAAACGTCCAGAAATGATTGAAGCTACTGACTGAATGAAAGGAGCTGGCATCTCACTCTCTTTGAATCTTCTTTACCATGCTAAGAGGAGCAAGAAAAAGCAAAAAATTTCAGAATTGCACCTTGCAATGCGGAGAAATTACTGTTTGTGCATTTACAATATTCATTGATTTTTGCCATTGAAAAACGTCCAGAAATGATTGAAGCTACTGACTGAATGAAAGGAGCTGGCATCTCACTCTCTTTGAATCTTGTTTATCTTGCTAAGAGGAGCAGGAAAAAGCAAAAAATTTCAGAATTGCACCTTGCAATGCGGAGAAATTACTGTTTGTGCATTTACAATATTCATTGATTTTTGCCATTGAAAAACGTCCAGAAATGATTGAAGCTACTGACTGAATGAAAGGAGCTGGCATCTCACTCTCTTTGAATCTTCTTTATCATGCTAAGAGGAGCAGGAAAAAGCAAAAAATTTCAAAATTGCACCTTGCAATGCGGAGAAATTACTGTTTGTGCATTTACAATATTCATTGATTTTTGCCATTGAAAAACATCATGTTATTCATATACCAGAAATGTTTGAAGCTACTGACTGAATGAAAGGAGCTGGCATCTCACTCTCTTTGAATCTTCTTTATCATGCTAAGAGGAGCAGGAAAAAGCAAAAAAATTCAGAATTGCACCTTGCAATGCGGAGAAATTACTGTTTGTGCATTTACAATATTCATTGATTTTTGCCATTGAAAAACGTCCAGAAATGATTGAAGCTACTGACTGAATGAAAGGAGCTGGCATCTCACTCTCTTTGAATCTTCTTTATCATGCTAAGAGGAGCAGGAAAAAGCAAAAAATTTCAGAATTGCACCTTGCAATGCGGAGAAATTACTGTTTGTGCATTTACAATATTCATTGATTTTTGCCATTGAAAAACATCATGTTATTCATATACCAGAAATGTTTGAAGCTACTGACTGAATGAAAGGAGCTGGCATCTCACTCTCTTTGAATCTTCTTTATCATGCTAAGAGGAGCAGGAAAAAGCAAAAAATTTCAGAATTGCACCTTGCAATGCGGAGAAATTACTGTTTGTGCATTTACAATATTCATTGATTTTTGCCATTGAAAAACGTCCAGAAATGATTGAAGCTACTGACTGAATGAAAGGAGCTGGCATCTCATTCTCTTTGAATCTTGTTTATCATGCAAAGAGGAGCAGGAAAAAGCAAAAAATTTCAGAATTGCACCTTGCAATGCGGAGAAATTACTGTTTGTGCATTTACAATATTCATTGATTTTTGCCATTGAAAAACATCATGTTATTCATATACCAGAAGTGTTTGAAGCTACTGACTGAATGAAAGGAGCTGGCATCTCACTCTCTTTGAATCTTCTTTATCATGCTAAGAGGAGCAGGAAAAAGCAAAAAATTTCAGAATTGCACCTTGCAATGCGGAGAAATTACTCTTTGTGCATTTACAATATTCAATGATTTTTGCCATTGAAAAACGTCCAGAAATGATTGAAGCTACTGACTGAATGAAAGGAGCTGGCATCTCACTCTCTTTGAATCTTCTTTATCATGCTAAAAGGAGCAGGAAAAAGCAAAAAATTTCAGAATTGCACCTTGCAATGCGGAGAAATTACTGTTTGTGCATTTACAATATTCATTGATTTTTGCCATTGAAAAACATCATGTTATTCATATACCAGAAATGTTTGAAGCTACTGACAATGAAAGGAGTTGGCATCTCACTCTTTGAATCTTCTTTATCATGCTAGGAGGAGCAGGAAAAAGCAAAAAATTTCAGAATTGCACCTTGCAATGCGGAGAAATTACTGTTTGTGCATTTACAATATTCATTGATTTTTGCCATTGAAAAACATCATGTTATTCATATACCAGAAATGTTTGAAGCTACTGACAATGAAAGGAGCTGGCATCTCACTCTTTGAATCTTCTTTATCATGCTAGGAGGAGCAGGAAAAAGCAAAAAATTTCAGAATTGCACCTTGCAATGCGGAGAAATTACTGTTTGTGCATTTACAATATTCATTGATTTTTGCCATTGAAAAACATCATGTTATTCATATACCAGAAATGTTTGAAGCTACTGACAATGAAAGGAGCTGGCATCTCACTCTTTGAATCTTCTTTATCATGCTAGGAGGAGCAGGAAAAAGCAAAAAATTTCAGAATTGCACCTTGCAATGCGGAGAAATTACTCTTTGTGCATTTACAATATTCATTGATTTTTGCCAATGAAAAACATCATGTTATTCATATACCAGAAATGATTGAAGCTACTGACTGAATGAAAGGAGCTGGCATCTCACTCTCTTTGAATCTTCTTTATCATGCTAAGAGGAGCAGGAAAAAGCAAAAAATTTCAGAATTGCACCTTGCAATGCGGAGAAATTACTGTTTGTGCATTTACAATATTCAATGATTTTTGCCTTTGAAAAACGTCCAGAAATGATTGAAGCTACTGACTGAATGAAAGGAGCTGGCATCTCTCTCTTTGAATCTTCTTTATCATGCTAAGAGGAGCAGGAAAAAGCAAAAAATTTCAGAATTGCACCTTGCAATGCGGAGAAATTACTGTTTGTGCATTTACAATATTCATTGATTTTTGCCATTGAAAAACATCATGTTATTCATATACCAGAAATGTTTGAAGCTACTGACTGAATGAAAGGAGCTGGCATCTCACTCTCTTTGAATCTTCTTTATCATGCTAAGAGGAGCAGGAAAAAGCAAAAAATTTCAGAATTGCACCTTGCAATGCGGAGAAATTACTGTTTGTGCATTTACAATATTCATTGATTTTTGCCATTGAAAAACGTCCAGAAATGATTGAAGCTACTGACTGAATGAAAGGAGCTGGCATCTCATTCTCTTTGAATCTTGTTTATCATGCAAAGAGGAGCAGGAAAAAGCAAAAAATTTCAGAATTGCACCTTGCAATGCGGAGAAATTACTGTTTGTGCATTTACAATATTCATTGATTTTTGACATTGAAAAACGTCCAGAAATGATTGAAGCTACTGACTGAATGAAAGGAGCTGGCATCTCACTCTCTTTGAATCTTCTTTATATTGCTTAGAGGAGCAGGAAAAAGCAAAAAATTTCAGAATTGCACCTTGCAATGCGGAGAAATTACTGTTTGTGCATTTACAATATTCATTGATTTTTGCCATTGAAAAACATCATGTTATTCATATACCAGAAATGTTTGAAGCTACTGACTGAATGAAAGGAGCTGGCATCTCACTCTCTTTGAATCTTCTTTATCATGCTAAGAGGAGCAGGAAAAAGCAAAAAATTTCAGAATTGCACCTTGCAATGCGGAGAAATTACTGTTTGTGCATTTACAATATTCATTGATTTTTGCCATTGAAAAACGTCCAGAAATGATTGAAGCTACTGACTGAATGAAAGGAGCTGGCATCTCACTCTCTTTGAATCTTGTTTATCATGCTAAGAGGAGCAGGAAAAAGCAAAAAATTTCAGAATTGCACCTTGCAATGCGGAGAAATTACTGTTTGTGCATTTACAATATTCATTGATTTTTGCCATTGAAAAACGTCCAGAAATGATTGAAGCTACTGACTGAATGAAAGGAGCTGGCATCTCACTCTCTTTGAATCTTCTTTATCATGCTAAGAGGAGCAGGAAAAAGCAAAAAATTTCAGAATTGCACCTTGCAATGCGGAGAAATTACTGTTTGTGCATTTACAATATTCAGTGATTTTTGCCATTGAAAAACATCATGTTATTCATATACCAGAAATGTTTGAAGCTACTGACTGAATGAAAGGAGCTGGCATCTCACTCTCTTTGAATCTTCTTTATCATGCTAAGAGGAGCAGGAAAAAGCAAAAAATTTCAGAATTGCACCTTGCAATGCGGAGAAATTACTGTTTGTGCATTTACAATATTCATTGATTTTTGCCATTGAAAAACGTCCAGAAATGATTGAAGCTACTGACTGAATGAAAGGAGCTGGCATCTCACTCTCTTTGAATCTTCTTTATCATGCTAAGAGGAGCAGGAAAAAGCAAAAAATTTCAGAATTGCACCTTGCAATGCGGAGAAATTACTGTTTGTGCATTTACAATATTCAATGATTTTTGCCATTGAAAAACGTCCAGAAATGATTGAAGCTACTGACTGAATGAAAGGAGCTGGCATCTCACTCTCTTTGAATCTTCTTTATCATGCTAAGAGGAGCAGGAAAAAGCAAAAAATTTCAGAATTGCACCTTGCAATGCGGAGAAATTACTGTTTGTGCATTTACAATATTCATTGATTTTTGCCATTGAAAAACATCATGTTATTCATATACCAGAAATGTTTGAAGCTACTGACAATGAAAGGAGCTGGCATCTCACTCTCTTTGAATCTTCTTTATCATGCTAAGAGGAGCAGGAAAAAGCAAAAAATTTCAGAAATGCACCTTGCAATGCGGAGAAATTACTCTTTGTGCATTTACAATATTCATTGATTTTTGCCATTGAAAGACGTCCAGAAATGATTGAAGCTACTGACTGAATGAAAGGAGCTGGCATCTCACTCTCTTTGAATCTTCTTTATCATGCTAAGAGGAGCAGGAAAAAGCAAAAAATTTCAGAATTGCACCTTGCAATGCGGAGAAATTACTGTTTGTGCATTTACAATATTCATTGATTTTTGCCATTGAAAAACGTCCAGAAATGATTGAAGCTACTGACTGAATGAAAGGAGCTGGCATCTCACTCTCTTTGAATCTTCTTTATCATGCTAAGAGGAGCAGGAAAAAGCAAAAAATTTCAGAATTGCACCTTGCAATGCGGAGAAATTACTGTTTGTGCATTTACAATATTCATTGATTTTTGCCATTGAAAAACATCATGTTATTCATATACCAGAAATGTTTGAAGCTACTGACTGAATGAAAGGAGCTGGCATCTCACTCTCTTTGAATCTTCTTTATCATGCTAAGAGGAGCAGGAAAAAGCAAAAAATTTCAGAATTGCACCTTGCAATGCGGAGAAATTACTGTTTGTGCATTTACAATATTCATTGATTTTTGCCATTGAAAAACGTTCAGAAATGATTGAAGCTACTGACTGAATGAAAGGAGCTGGCATCTCACTCTCTTTGAATCTTGTTTATCATGCTAAGAGGAGCAGGAAAAAGCAAAAAATTTCAGAATTGCACCTTGCAATGCGGAGAAATTACTGTTTGTGCATTTACAATATTCATTGATTTTTGCCATTGAAAAACGTCCAGAAATGATTGAAGCTACTGACTGAATGAAAGGAGCTGGCATCTCACTCTCTTTGAATCTTCTTTATCATGCTAAGAGGACCAGGAAAAAGCAAAAAATTTCAGAATTGCACCTTGCAATGCGGAGAAATTACTGTTTGTGCATTTACAATATTCATTGATTTTTGCCATTGAAAAACGTCCAGAAATGATTGAAGCTACTGACTGAATGAAAGGAGCTGGCATCTCACTCTCTTTGAATCTTATCATGCTAAGAGGAGCAGGAAAAAGCAAAAAATTTCAAAATTGCACCTTGCAATGCGGAGAAATTACTGTTTGTGCATTTACAATATTCATTGATTTTTGCCATTGAAAAACATCATGTTATTCATATACCAGAAATGTTTGAAGCTACTGACTGAATGAAAGGAGCTGGCATCTCACTCTCTTTGAATCTTCTTTATCATGCTAAGAGGAGCAGGAAAAAGCAAAAAATTTCAGAATTGCACCTTGCAATGCGGAGAAATTACTGTTTGTGCATTTACAATATTCATTGATTTTTGCCATTGAAAAACATCATGTTATTCATATACCAGAAATGATTGAAGCTACTGACTGAATGAAAGGAGCTGGCATCTCACTCTCTTTGAATCTTCTTTATCATGCTAAGAGGAGCAGGAAAAAGCAAAAAATTTCAGAATTGCACCTTGCAATGCGGAGAAATTACTGTTTGTGCATTTACAATATTCAATGATTTTTGCCATTGAAAAACGTCCAGAAATGATTGAAGCTACTGACTGAATGAAAGGAGCTGGCATCTCACTCTCTTTGAATCTTCTTTATCATGCTAAGAGGAGCAGGAAAAAGCAAAAAATTTCAGAATTGCACCTTGCAATGCGGAGAAATTACTGTTTGTGCATTTACAATATTCATTGATTTTTGCCATTGAAAAACATCATGTTATTCATATACCAGAAATGTTTGAAGCTACTGACAATGAAAGGAGCTGGCATCTCACTCTTTGAATCTTCTTTATCTTGCTAGGAGGAGCAGGAAAAAGCAAAAAATTTCAGAATTGCACCTTGCAATGCGGAGAAATGACTCTTTGTGCATTTACAATATTCATTGATTTTTGCCATTGAAAAACGTCCAGAAATGATTGAAGCTACTGACTGAATGAAAGGAGCTGGCATCTCACTCTCTTTGAATCTTCTTTATCATGCTAAGAGGAGCAGGAAAAAGCAAAAAATTTCAGAATTGCACCTTGCAATGCGGAGAAATTACTGTTTGTGCATTTACAATATTCATTGATTTTTGCCATTGAAAAACGTCCAGAAATGATTGAAGCTACTGACTGAATGAAAGGAGCTGGCATCTCACTCTCTTTGAATCTTCTTTATCATGCTAAGAGGAGCAGGAAAAAGCAAAAAATTTCAGAATTGCACCTTGCAATGCGGAGAAATTACTCTTTGTGCATTTACAATATTCATTGATTTTTGCCATTGAAAAACGTCCAGAAATGATTGAAGCTACTGACTGAATGAAAGGAGCTGGCATCTCACTCTCTTTGAATCTTCTTTATCATGCTAAGAGGAGCAGGAAAAAGCAAAAAATTTCAGAATTGCACCTTGCAATGCGGAGAAATTACTGTTTGTGCATTTACAATATTCATTGATTTTTGCCATTGAAAAACGTCCAGAAATGATTGAAGCTACTGACTGAATGAAAGGAGCTGGCATCTCACTCTCTTTGAATCTTCTTTATCATGCTAAGAGGAGCAGGAAAAAGCAAAAAATTTCAGAATTGCACCTTGCAATGCGGAGAAATTACTGTTTGTGCATTTACAATATTCATTGATTTTTGCCATTGAAAAACATCATGTTATTCATATACCAGAAATGTTTGAAGCTACTGACTGAATGAAAGGAGCTGGCATCTCACTCTCTTTGAATCTTCTTTATCATGCTAAGAGGAGCAGGAAAAAGCAAAAAATTTCAGAATTGCACCTTGCAATGCGGAGAAATTACTGTTTGTGCATTTACAATATTCATTGATTTTTGCCATTGAAAAACGTCCAGAAATGATTGAAGCTACTGACTGAATGAAAGGAGCTTACGTCTCACTCTCTTTGAATCTTGTTTATTATGCTAAGAGGAGCAGGAAAAAGCAAAAAATTTCAGAATTGCACCTTGCAATGCGGAGAAATTACTGTTTGTGCATTTACAATATTCATTGATTTTTGCCATTGAAAAACGTCCAGAAATGATTGAAGCTACTGACTGAATGAAAGGAGCTGGCATCTCACTCTCTTTGAATCTTCTTTATCATGCTAAGAGGAGCAGGAAAAAGCAAAAAATTTCAGAATTGCACCTTGCAATGCGGAGAAATTACTCTTTGTGCATTTACAATATTCATTGATTTTTGCCATTGAAAGACGTCCAGAAATGATTGAAGCTACTGACTGAATGAAAGGAGCTGGCATCTCACTCTCTTTGAATCTTCTTTATCATGCTAAGAGGAGCAGGAAAAAGCAAAAAATTTCAGAATTGCACCTTGCAATGCGGAGAAATTACTGTTTGTGCATTTACAATATTCATTGATTTTTGCCATTGAAAAACGTCCAGAAATGATTGAAGCTACTGACTGAATGAAAGGAGCTGGCATCTCACTCTCTTTGAATCTTCTTTATCATGCTAAGAGGAGCAGGAAAAAGCAAAAAATTTCAGAATTGCACCTTGCAATGCGGAGAAATTACTGTTTGTGCATTTACAATATTCATTGATTTTTGCCATTGAAAAACATCATGTTATTCATATACCAGAAATGTTTGAAGCTACTGACTGAATGAAAGGAGCTGGCATCTCATTCTCTTTGAATCTTCTTTATCATGCTAAGAGGAGCAGGAAAAAGCAAAAAATTTCAGAATTGCACCTTGCAATGCGGAGAAATTACTGTTTGTGCATTTACAATATTCATTGATTTTTGCCATTGAAAAACGTTCAGAAATGATTGAAGCTACTGACTGAATGAAAGGAGCTGGCATCTCACTCTCTTTGAATCTTGTTTATCATGCTAAGAGGAGCAGGAAAAAGCAAAAAATTTCAGAATTGCACCTTGCAATGCGGAGAAATTACTGTTTGTGCATTTACAATATTCATTGATTTTTGCCATTGAAAAACGTCCAGAAATGATTGAAGCTACTGACTGAATGAAAGGAGCTGGCATCTCACTTTCTTTGAATCTTCTTTATCATGCTAAGAGGAGCAGGAAAAAGCAAAAAATTTCAGAATTGCACCTTGCAATGCGGAGAAATTACTGTTTGTGCATTTACAATATTCATTGATTTTTGCCATTGAAAAACGTCCAGAAATGATTGAAGCTACTGACTGAATGAAAGGAGCTGGCATCTCACTCTCTTTGAATCTTATCATGCTAAGAGGAGCAGGAAAAAGCAAAAAATTTCAAAATTGCACCTTGCAATGCGGAGAAATTACTGTTTGTGCATTTACAATATTCATTGATTTTTGCCATTGAAAAACATCATGTTATTCATATACCAGAAATGTTTGAAGCTACTGACTGAATGAAAGGAGCTGGCATCTCACTCTCTTTGAATCTTCTTTATCATGCTAAGAGGAGCAGGAAAAAGCAAAAAAGTTCAGAATTGCACCTTGCAATGCGGAGAAATTACTGTTTGTGCATTTACAATATTCATTGATTTTTGCCATTGAAAAACATCATGTTATTCATATACCAGAAATGTTTGAAGCTACTGACTGAATGAAAGGAGCTGGCATCTCACTCTCTTTGAATCTTCTTTATCATGCTAAGAGGAGCAGGAAAAAGCAAAAAATTTCAGAATTGCACCTTGCAATGCGGAGAAATTACTGTTTGTGCATTTACAATATTCATTGATTTTTGCCATTGAAAAACGTCCAGAAATGATTGAAGCTACTGACTGAATGAAAGGAGCTGGCATCTCATTCTCTTTGAATCTTGTTTATCATGCTAAGAGGAGCAGGAAAAAGCAAAAAATTTTAGAATTGCACCTTGCAATGCGGAGAAATTACTGTTTGTGCATTTACAATATTCATTGATTTTTGCCATTGAAAAACGTCCAGAAATGATTGAAGCTACTGACTGAATGAAAGGAGCTGGCATCTCACTCTCTTTGAATCTTCTTTATCATGCTTAGAGGAGCAGGAAAAAGCAAAAAATTTCAGAATTGCACCTTGCAATGCGGAGAAATTACTGTTTGTGCATTTACAATATTCATTGATTTTTGCCATTGAAAAACATCATGTTATTCATATACCAGAAATGTTTGAAGCTACTGACTGAATGAAAGGAGCTGGCATCTCACTCTCTTTGAATCTTCTTTATCATGCTAAGAGGAGCAGAAAAAAGCAAAAAATTTCAGAATTGCACCTTGCAATGCGGAGAAATTACTGTTTGTGCATTTACAATATTCATTGATTTTTGCCATTGAAAAACATCCAGAAATGATTGAAGCTACTGACTGAATGAAAGGAGCTGGCATCTCACTCTCTTTGAATCTTGTTTATCATGCTAAGAGGAGCAGGAAAAAGCAAAAAATTTCAGAATTGCACCTTGCAATGCGGAGAAATTACTGTTTGTGCATTTACAATATTCATTGATTTTTGCCATTGAAAAACGTCCAGAAATGATTGAAGCTACTGACTGAATGAAAGGAGCTGGCATCTCACTCTCTTTGAATCTTCTTTATCATGCTAAGAGGAGCAGGAAAAAGCAAAAAATTTCAAAATTGCACCTTGCAATGCGGAGAAATTACTGTTTGTGCATTTACAATATTCATTGATTTTTGCCATTGAAAAACATCATGTTATTCATATACCAGAAATGTTTGAAGCTACTGACTGAATGAAAGGAGCTGGCATCTCACTCTCTTTGAATCTTCTTTATCATGCTAAGAGGAGCAGGAAAAAGCAAAAAATTTCAGAATTGCACCTTGCAATGCGGAGAAATTACTGTTTGTGCATTTACAATATTCATTGATTTTTGCCATTGAAAAACGTCCAGAAATGATTGAAGCTACTGACTGAATGAAAGGAGCTGGCATCTCACTCTCTTTGAATCTTGTTTATCTTGCTAAGAGGAGCAGGAAAAAGCAAAAAATTTCAGAATTGCACCTTGCAATGCGGAGAAATTACTCTTTGTGCATTTACAATATTCATTGATTTTTGCCATTGAAAAACGTCCAGAAATGATTGAAGCTACTGACTGAATGAAAGGAGCTGGCATCTCACTCTCTTTGAATCTTCTTTACCATGCTAAGAGGAGCAGGAAAAAGCAAAAAATTTCAGAATTGCACCTTGCAATGCGGAGAAATTACTGTTTGTGCATTTACAATATTCATTGATTTTTGCCATTGAAAAACGTCCAGAAATGATTGAAGCTACTGACTGAATGAAAGGAGCTGGCATCTCACTCTCTTTGAATCTTGTTTATCTTGCTAAGAGGAGCAGGAAAAAGCAAAAAATTTCAGAATTGCACCTTGCAATGCGGAGAAATTACTGTTTGTGCATTTACAATATTCATTGATTTTTGCCATTGAAAAACGTCCAGAAATGATTGAAGCTACTGACTGAATGAAAGGAGCTGGCATCTCACTCTCTTTGAATCTTCTTTATCATGCTAAGAGGAGCAGGAAAAAGCAAAAAATTTCAAAATTGCACCTTGCAATGCGGAGAAATTACTGTTTGTGCATTTACAATATTCATTGATTTTTGCCATTGAAAAACGTCCAGAAATGATTGAAGCTACTGACTGAATGAAAGGAGCTGGCATCTCATTCTCTTTGAATCTTGTTTATCATGCTAAGAGGAGCAGGAAAAAGCAAAAAATTTCAGAATTGCACCTTGCAATGCGGAGAAATTACTGTTTGTGCATTTACAATATTCATTGATTTTTGCCATTGAAAAACGTCCAGAAATGATTGAAGCTACTGACTGAATGAAAGGAGCTGGCATCTCACTCTCTTTGAATCTTCTTTATCATGCTTAGAGGAGCAGGAAAAAGCAAAAAATTTCAGAATTGCACCTTGCAATGCGGAGAAATTACTGTTTGTGCATTTACAATATTCATTGATTTTTGCCATTGAAAAACATCATGTTATTCATATACCAGAAATGTTTGAAGCTACTGACTGAATGAAAGGAGCTGGCATCTCACTCTCTTTGAATCTTCTTTATCATGCTAAGAGGAGCAGAAAAAAGCAAAAAATTTCAGAATTGCACCTTGCAATGCGGAGAAATTACTGTTTGTGCATTTACAATATTCATTGATTTTTGCCATTGAAAAACGTCCAGAAATGATTGAAGCTACTGACTGAATGAAAGGAGCTGGCATCTCACTCTCTTTGAATCTTGTTTATCATGCTAAGAGGAGCAGGAAAAAGCAAAAAATTTCAGAATTGCACCTTGCAATGCGGAGAAATTACTGTTTGTGCATTTACAATATTCATTGATTTTTGCCATTGAAAAACGTCCAGAAATGATTGAAGCTACTGACTGAATGAAAGGAGCTGGCATCTCACTCTCTTTGAATCTTCTTTATCATGCTAAGAGGAGCAGGAAAAAGCAAAAAATTTCAAAATTGCACCTTGCAATGCGGAGAAATTACTGTTTGTGCATTTACAATATTCATTGATTTTTGCCATTGAAAAACATCATGTTATTCATATACCAGAAATGTTTGAAGCTACTGACTGAATGAAAGGAGCTGGCATCTCACTCTCTTTGAATCTTCTTTATCATGCTAAGAGGAGCAGGAAAAAGCAAAAAATTTCAGAATTGCACCTTGCAATGCGGAGAAATTACTGTTTGTGCATTTACAATATTCATTGATTTTTGCCATTGAAAAACGTCCAGAAATGATTGAAGCTACTGACTGAATGAAAGGAGCTGGCATCTCACTCTCTTTGAATCTTGTTTATCTTGCTAAGAGGAGCAGGAAAAAGCAAAAAATTTCAGAATTGCACCTTGCAATGCGGAGAAATTACTGTTTGTGCATTTACAATATTCATTGATTTTTGCCATTGAAAAACGTCCAGAAATGATTGAAGCTACTGACTGAATGAAAGGAGCTGGCATCTCACTCTCTTTGAATCTTCTTTACCATGCTAAGAGGAGCAGGAAAAAGCAAAAAATTTCAGAATTGCACCTTGCAATGCGGAGAAATTACTGTTTGTGCATTTACAATATTCATTGATTTTTGCCATTGAAAAACGTCCAGAAATGATTGAAGCTACTGACTGAATGAAAGGAGCTGGCATCTCACTCTCTTTGAATCTTGTTTATCTTGCTAAGAGGAGCAGGAAAAAGCAAAAAATTTCAGAATTGCACCTTGCAATGCGGAGAAATTACTGTTTGTGCATTTACAATATTCATTGATTTTTGCCATTGAAAAACGTCCAGAAATGATTGAAGCTACTGACTGAATGAAAGGAGCTGGCATCTCACTCTCTTTGAATCTTCTTTATCATGCTAAGAGGAGCAGGAAAAAGCAAAAAATTTCAAAATTGCACCTTGCAATGCGGAGAAATTACTGTTTGTGCATTTACAATATTCATTGATTTTTGCCATTGAAAAACATCATGTTATTCATATACCAGAAATGTTTGAAGCTACTGACTGAATGAAAGGAGCTGGCATCTCACTCTCTTTGAATCTTCTTTATCATGCTAAGAGGAGCAGGAAAAAGCAAAAAAATTCAGAATTGCACCTTGCAATGCGGAGAAATTACTGTTTGTGCATTTACAATATTCATTGATTTTTGCCATTGAAAAACGTCCAGAAATGATTGAAGCTACTGACTGAATGAAAGGAGCTGGCATCTCACTCTCTTTGAATCTTCTTTATCATGCTAAGAGGAGCAGGAAAAAGCAAAAAATTTCAGAATTGCACCTTGCAATGCGGAGAAATTACTGTTTGTGCATTTACAATATTCATTGATTTTTGCCATTGAAAAACATCATGTTATTCATATACCAGAAATGTTTGAAGCTACTGACTGAATGAAAGGAGCTGGCATCTCACTCTCTTTGAATCTTCTTTATCATGCTAAGAGGAGCAGGAAAAAGCAAAAAATTTCAGAATTGCACCTTGCAATGCGGAGAAATTACTGTTTGTGCATTTACAATATTCATTGATTTTTGCCATTGAAAAACGTCCAGAAATGATTGAAGCTACTGACTGAATGAAAGGAGCTGGCATCTCATTCTCTTTGAATCTTGTTTATCATGCAAAGAGGAGCAGGAAAAAGGAAAAAATTTCAGAATTGCACCTTGCAATGCGGAGAAATTACTGTTTGTGCATTTACAATATTCATTGATTTTTGCCATTGAAAAACGTCCAGAAATGATTGAAGCTACTGACTGAATGAAAGGAGCTGGCATCTCACTCTCTTTGAATCTTCTTTATATTGCTTAGAGGAGCAGGAAAAAGCAAAAAATTTCAGAATTGCACCTTGCAATGCGGAGAAATTACTGTTTGTGCATTTACAATATTCATTGATTTTTGCCATTGAAAAACATCATGTTATTCATATACCAGAAATGTTTGAATCTACTGACTGAATGAAAGGAGCTGGCATCTCACTCTCTTTGAATCTTCTTTATCATGCTAAGAGGAGCAGGAAAAAGCAAAAAATTTCAGAATTGCACCTTGCAATGCGGAGAAATTACTCTTTGTGCATTTACAATATTCAATGATTTTTGCCATTGAAAAACGTCCAGAAATGATTGAAGCTACTGACTGAATGAAAGGAGCTGGCATCTCACTCTCTTTGAATCTTCTTTATCATGCTAAAAGGAGCAGGAAAAAGCAAAAAATTTCAGAATTGCACCTTGCAATGCGGAGAAATTACTGTTTGTGCATTTACAATATTCATTGATTTTTGCCATTGAAAAACATCATGTTATTCATATACCAGAAATGTTTGAAGCTACTGACAATGAAAGGAGCTGGCATCTCACTCTTTGAATCTTCTTTATCATGCTAGGAGGAGCAGGAAAAAGCAAAAAATTTCAGAATTGCACCTTGCAATGCGGAGAAATTACTGTTTGTGCATTTACAATATTCATTGATTTTTGCCATTGAAAAACGTCCAGAAATGATTGAAGCTACTGACTGAATGAAAGGAGCTGGCATCTCACTCTCTTTGAATCTTGTTTATCTTGCTAAGAGGAGCAGGAAAAAGCAAAAAATTTCAGAATTGCACCTTGCAATGCGGAGAAATTACTGTTTGTGCATTTACAATATTCATTGATTTTTGCCATTGAAAAACGTCCAGAAATGATTGAAGCTACTGACTGAATGAAAGGAGCTGGCATCTCACTCTCTTTGAATCTTCTTTATCATGCTAAGAGGAGCAGGAAAAAGCAAACAATTTCAAAATTGCACCTTGCAATGCGGAGAAATTACTGTTTGTGCATTTACAATATTCATTGATTTTTGCCATTGAAAAACGTCCAGAAATGATTGAAGCTACTGACTGAATGAAAGGAGCTGGCATCTCATTCTCTTTGAATCTTGTTTATCATGCTAAGAGGAGCAGGAAAAAGCAAAAAATTTCAGAATTGCACCTTGCAATGCGGAGAAATTACTGTTTGTGCATTTACAATATTCATTGATTTTTGCCATTGAAAAACGTCCAGAAATGATTGAAGCTACTGACTGAATGAAAGGAGCTGGCATCTCACTCTCTTTGAATCTTCTTTATCATGCTTAGAGGAGCAGGAAAAAGCAAAAAATTTCAGAATTGCACCTTGCAATGCGGAGAAATTACTGTTTGTGCATTTACAATATTCATTGATTTTTGCCATTGAAAAACATCATGTTATTCATATACCAGAAATGTTTGAAGCTACTGACTGAATGAAAGGAGCTGGCATCTCACTCTCTTTGAATCTTCTTTATCATGCTAAGAGGAGCAGAAAAAAGCAAAAAATTTCAGAATTGCACCTTGCAATGCGGAGAAATTACTGTTTGTGCATTTACAATATTCATTGATTTTTGCCATTGAAAAACATCCAGAAATGATTGAAGCTACTGACTGAATGAAAGGAGCTGGCATCTCACTCTCTTTGAATCTTGTTTATCATGCTAAGAGGAGCAGGAAAAAGCAAAAAATTTCAGAATTGCACCTTGCAATGCGGAGAAATTACTGTTTGTGCATTTACAATATTCATTGATTTTTGCCATTGAAAAACGTCCAGAAATGATTGAAGCTACTGACTGAATGAAAGGAGCTGGCATCTCACTCTCTTTGAATCTTCTTTATCATGCTAAGAGGAGCAGGAAAAAGCAAAAAATTTCAAAATTGCACCTTGCAATGCGGAGAAATTACTGTTTGTGCATTTACAATATTCATTGATTTTTGCCATTGAAAAACATCATGTTATTCATATACCAGAAATGTTTGAAGCTACTGACTGAATGAAAGGAGCTGGCATCTCACTCTCTTTGAATCTTCTTTATCATGCTAAGAGGAGCAGGAAAAAGCAAAAAATTTCAGAATTGCACCTTGCAATGCGGAGAAATTACTGTTTGTGCATTTACAATATTCATTGATTTTTGCCATTGAAAAACGTCCAGAAATGATTGAAGCTACTGACTGAATGAAAGGAGCTGGCATCTCACTCTCTTTGAATCTTGTTTATCTTGCTAAGAGGAGCAGGAAAAAGCAAAAAATTTCAGAATTGCACCTTGCAATGCGGAGAAATTACTGTTTGTGCATTTACAATATTCATTGATTTTTGCCATTGAAAAACGTCCAGAAATGATTGAAGCTACTGACTGAATGAAAGGAGCTGGCATCTCACTCTCTTTGAATTTTCTTTACCATGCTAAGAGGAGCAGGAAAAAGCAAAAAATTTCAGAATTGCACCTTGCAATGCGGAGAAATTACTGTTTGTGCATTTACAATATTCATTGATTTTTGCCATTGAAAAACGTCCAGAAATGATTGAAGCTACTGACTGAATGAAAGGAGCTGGCATCTCACTCTCTTTGAATCTTGTTTATCTTGCTAAGAGGAGCAGGAAAAAGCAAAACATTTCAGAATTGCACCTTGCAATGCGGAGAAATTACTGTTTGTGCATTTACAATATTCATTGATTTTTGCCATTGAAAAACGTCCAGAAATGATTGAAGCTACTGACTGAATGAAAGGAGCTGGCATCTCACTCTCTTTGAATCTTCTTTATCATGCTAAGAGGAGCAGGAAAAAGCAAAAAATTTCAAAATTGCACCTTGCAATGCGGAGAAATTACTGTTTGTGCATTTACAATATTCATTGATTTTTGCCATTGAAAAACATCATGTTATTCATATACCAGAAATGTTTGAAGCTACTGACTGAATGAAAGGAGCTGGCATCTCACTCTCTTTGAATCTTCTTTATCATGCTAAGAGGAGCAGGAAAAAGCAAAAAAATTCAGAATTGCACCTTGCAATGCGGAGAAATTACTGTTTGTGCATTTACAATATTCATTGATTTTTGCCATTGAAAAACGTCCAGAAATGATTGAAGCTACTGACTGAATGAAAGGAGCTGGCATCTCACTCTCTTTGAATCTTCTTTATCATGCTAAGAGGAGCAGGAAAAAGCAAAAAATTTCAGAATTGCACCTTGCAATGCGGAGAAATTACTGTTTGTGCATTTACAATATTCATTGATTTTTGCCATTGAAAAACATCATGTTATTCATATACCAGAAATGTTTGAAGCTACTGACTGAATGAAAGGAGCTGGCATCTCACTCTCTTTGAATCTTCTTTATCATGCTAAGAGGAGCAGGAAAAAGCAAAAAATTTCAGAATTGCACCTTGCAATGCGGAGAAATTACTGTTTGTGCATTTACAATATTCATTGATTTTTGCCATTGAAAAACGTCCAGAAATGATTGAAGCTACTGACTGAATGAAAGGAGCTGGCATCTCATTCTCTTTGAATCTTGTTTATCATGCAAAGAGGAGCAGGAAAAAGGAAAAAATTTCAGAATTGCACCTTGCAATGCGGAGAAATTACTGTTTGTGCATTTACAATATTCATTGATTTTTGCCATTGAAAAACGTCCAGAAATGATTGAAGCTACTGACTGAATGAAAGGAGCTGGCATCTCACTCTCTTTGAATCTTCTTTATATTGCTTAGAGGAGCAGGAAAAAGCAAAAAATTTCAGAATTGCACCTTGCAATGCGGAGAAATTACTGTTTGTGCATTTACAATATTCATTGATTTTTGCCATTGAAAAACATCATGTTATTCATATACCAGAAATGTTTGAATCTACTGACTGAATGAAAGGAGCTGGCATCTCACTCTCTTTGAATCTTCTTTATCATGCTAAGAGGAGCAGGAAAAAGCAAAAAAATTCAGAATTGCACCTTGCAATGCGGAGAAATTACTGTTTGTGCATTTACAATATTCATTGATTTTTGCCATTGAAAAACGTCCAGAAATGATTGAAGCTACTGACTGAATGAAAGGAGCTGGCATCTCACTCTCTTTGAATCTTCTTTATCATGCTAAGAGGAGCAGGAAAAAGCAAAAAATTTCAGAATTGCACCTTGCAATGCGGAGAAATTACTCTTTGTGCATTTACAATATTCAATGATTTTTGCCATTGAAAAACGTCCAGAAATGATTGAAGCTACTGACTGAATGAAAGGAGCTGGCATCTCACTCTCTTTGAATCTTCTTTATCATGCTAAAAGGAGCAGGAAAAAGCAAAAAATTTCAGAATTGCACCTTGCAATGCGGAGAAATTACTGTTTGTGCATTTACAATATTCATTGATTTTTGCCATTGAAAAACATCATGTTATTCATATACCAGAAATGTTTGAAGCTACTGACAATGAAAGGAGCTGGCATCTCACTCTTTGAATCTTCTTTATCATGCTAGGAGGAGCAGGAAAAAGCAAAAAATTTCAGAATTGCACCTTGCAATGCGGAGAAATTACTGTTTGTGCATTTACAATATTCATTGATTTTTGCCATTGAAAAACATCATGTTATTCATATACCAGAAATGTTTGAAGCTACTGACAATGAAAGGAGCTGGCATCTCACTCTTTGAATCTTCTTTATCATGCTAGGAGGAGCAGGAAAAAGCAAAAAATTTCAGAATTGCACCTTGCAATGCGGAGAAATTACTCTTTGTGCATTTACAATATTCATTGATTTTTGCCATTGAAAAACATCATGTTATTCATATACCAGAAATGATTGAAGCTACTGACTGAATGAAAGGAGCTGGCATCTCACTCTCTTTGAATCTTCTTTATCATGCTAAGAGGAGCAGGAAAAAGCAAAAAATTTCAGAATTGCACCTTGCAATGCGGAGAAATTACTGTTTGTGCATTTACAATATTCATTGATTTTTGCCATTGAAAAACGTCCAGAAATGATTGAAGCTACTGACTGAATGAAAGGAGCTGGCATCTCATTCTCTTTGAATCTTGTTTATCATGCAAAGAGGAGCAGGAAAAAGCAAAAAATTTCAGAATTGCACCTTGCAATGCGGAGAAATTACTGTTTGTGCATTTACAATATTCATTGATTTTTGCCATTGAAAAACGTCCAGAAATGATTGAAGCTACTGACTGAATGAAAGGAGCTGGCATCTCACTCTCTTTGAATCTTCTTTATATTGCTTAGAGGAGCAGGAAAAAGCAAAAAATTTCAGAATTGCACCTTGCAATGCGGAGAAATTACTGTTTGTGCATTTACAATATTCATTGATTTTTGCCATTGAAAAACATCATGTTATTCATATACCAGAAATGTTTGAAGCTACTGACTGAATGAAAGGAGCTGGCATCTCACTCTCTTTGAATCTTCTTTATCATGCTAAGAGGAGCAGGAAAAAGCAAAAAATTTCAGAATTGCACCTTGCAATGCGGAGAAATTACTGTTTGTGCATTTACAATATTCATTGATTTTTGCCATTGAAAAACGTCCAGAAATGATTGAAGCTACTGACTGAATGAAAGGAGCTGGCATCTCACTCTCTTTGAATCTTCTTTATCATGCTAAGAGGAGCAGGAAAAAGCAAAAAATTTCAGAATTGCACCTTGCAATGCGGAGAAATTACTGTTTGTGCATTTACAATATTCAGTGATTTTTGCCATTGAAAAACATCATGTTATTCATATACCAGAAATGTTTGAAGCTACTGACTGAATGAAAGGAGCTGGCATCTCACTCTCTTTGAATCTTCTTTATCATGCTAAGAGGAGCAGGAAAAAGCAAAAAATTTCAGAATTGCACCTTGCAATGCGGAGAAATTACTGTTTGTGCATTTACAATATTCATTGATTTTTGCCATTGAAAAACATCATGTTATTCATATACCAGAAATGTTTGAAGCTACTGACTGAATGAAAGGAGCTGGCATCTCACTCTCTTTGAATCTTCTTTATCATGCTAAGAGGAGCAGGAAAAAGCAAAAAATTTCAGAATTGCACCTTGCAATGCGGAGAAATTACTGTTTGTGCATTTACAATATTCATTGATTTTTGCCATTGAAAAACGTCCAGAAATGATTGAAGCTACTGACTGAATGAAAGGAGCTGGCATCTCACTCTCTTTGAATCTTGTTTATCATGCTAAGAGGAGCAGGAAAAAGCAAAAAATTTCAGAATTGCACCTTGCAATGCGGAGAAATTACTGTTTGTGCATTTACAATATTCATTGATTTTTGCCATTGAAAAACGTCCAGAAATGATTGAAGCTACTGACTGAATGAAAGGAGCTGGCATCTCACTCTCTTTGAATCTTCTTTATCATGCTAAGAGGAGCAGGAAAAAGCAAAAAATTTCAGAATTGCACCTTGCAATGCGGAGAAATTACTGTTTGTGCATTTACAATATTCATTGATTTTTGCCATTGAAAAACGTCCAGAAATGATTGAAGCTACTGACTGAATGAAAGGAGCTGGCATCTCACTCTCTTTGAATCTTCTTTATCATGCTAAGAGGAGCAGGAAAAAGCAAAAAATTTCAAAATTGCACCTTGCAATGCGGAGAAATTACTGTTTGTGCATTTACAATATTCATTGATTTTTGCCATTGAAAAACATCATGTTATTCATATACCAGAAATGTTTGAAGCTACTGACTGAATGAAAGGAGCTGGCATCTCACTCTCTTTGAATCTTCTTTATCATGCTAAGAGGAGCAGGAAAAAGCAAAAAAGTTCAGAATTGCACCTTGCAATGCGGAGAAATTACTGTTTGTGCATTTACAATATTCATTGATTTTTGCCATTGAAAAACATCATGTTATTCATATACCAGAAATGTTTGAAGCTACTGACTGAATGAAAGGAGCTGGCATCTCACTCTCTTTGAATCTTCTTTATCATGCTAAGAGGAGCAGGAAAAAGCAAAAAATTTCAGAATTGCACCTTGCAATGCGGAGAAATTACTGTTTGTGCATTTACAATATTCATTGATTTTTGCCATTGAAAAACGTCCAGAAATGATTGAAGCTACTGACTGAATGAAAGGAGCTGGCATCTCATTCTCTTTGAATCTTGTTTATCATGCTAAGAGGAGCAGGAAAAAGCAAAAAATTTCAGAATTGCACCTTGCAATGCGGAGAAATTACTGTTTGTGCATTTACAATATTCATTGATTTTTGCCATTGAAAAACGTCCAGAAATGATTGAAGCTACTGACTGAATGAAAGGAGCTGGCATCTCACTCTCTTTGAATCTTCTTTATCATGCTTAGAGGAGCAGGAAAAAGCAAAAAATTTCAGAATTGCACCTTGCAATGCGGAGAAATTACTGTTTGTGCATTTACAATATTCATTGATTTTTGCCATTGAAAAACATCATGTTATTCATATACCAGAAATGTTTGAAGCTACTGACTGAATGAAAGGAGCTGGCATCTCACTCTCTTTGAATCTTCTTTATCATGCTAAGAGGAGCAGAAAAAAGCAAAAAATTTCAGAATTGCACCTTGCAATGCGGAGAAATTACTGTTTGTGCATTTACAATATTCATTGATTTTTGCCATTGAAAAACATCCAGAAATGATTGAAGCTACTGACTGAATGAAAGGAGCTGGCATCTCACTCTCTTTGAATCTTGTTTATCATGCTAAGAGGAGCAGGAAAAAGCAAAAAATTTCAGAATTGCACCTTGCAATGCGGAGAAATTACTGTTTGTGCATTTACAATATTCATTGATTTTTGCCATTGAAAAACGTCCAGAAATGATTGAAGCTACTGACTGAATGAAAGGAGCTGGCATCTCACTCTCTTTGAATCTTCTTTATCATGCTAAGAGGAGCAGGAAAAAGCAAAAAATTTCAAAATTGCACCTTGCAATGCGGAGAAATTACTGTTTGTGCATTTACAATATTCATTGATTTTTGCCATTGAAAAACATCATGTTATTCATATACCAGAAATGTTTGAAGCTACTGACTGAATGAAAGGAGCTGGCATCTCACTCTCTTTGAATCTTCTTTATCATGCTAAGAGGAGCAGGAAAAAGCAAAAAATTTCAGAATTGCACCTTGCAATGCGGAGAAATTACTGTTTGTGCATTTACAATATTCATTGATTTTTGCCATTGAAAAACGTCCAGAAATGATTGAAGCTACTGACTGAATGAAAGGAGCTGGCATCTCACTCTCTTTGAATCTTGTTTATCTTGCTAAGAGGAGCAGGAAAAAGCAAAAAATTTCAGAATTGCACCTTGCAATGCGGAGAAATTACTGTTTGTGCATTTACAATATTCATTGATTTTTGCCATTGAAAAACGTCCAGAAATGATTGAAGCTACTGACTGAATGAAAGGAGCTGGCATCTCACTCTCTTTGAATGTTCTTTACCATGCTAAGAGGAGCAGGAAAAAGCAAAAAATTTCAGAATTGCACCTTGCAATGCGGAGAAATTACTGTTTGTGCATTTACAATATTCATTGATTTTTGCCATTGAAAAACGTCCAGAAATGATTGAAGCTACTGACTGAATGAAAGGAGCTGGCATCTCACTCTCTTTGAATCTTGTTTATCTTGCTAAGAGGAGCAGGAAAAAGCAAAAAATTTCAGAATTGCACCTTGCAATGCGGAGAAATTACTGTTTGTGCATTTACAATATTCATTGATTTTTGCCATTGAAAAACGTCCAGAAATGATTGAAGCTACTGACTGAATGAAAGGAGCTGGCATCTCACTCTCTTTGAATCTTCTTTATCATGCTAAGAGGAGCAGGAAAAAGCAAAAAATTTCAGAATTGCACCTTGCAATGCGGAGAAATTACTGTTTGTGCATTTACAATATTCATTGATTTTTGCCATTGAAAAACATCATGTTATTCATATACCAGAAATGTTTGAAGCTACTGACTGAATGAAAGGAGCTGGCATCTCACTCTCTTTGAATCTTGTTTATCTTGCTAAGAGGAGCAGGAAAAAGCAAAAAATTTCAGAATTGCACCTTGCAATGCGGAGAAATTACTGTTTGTGCATTTACAATATTCATTGATTTTTGCCATTGAAAAACGTCCAGAAATGATTGAAGCTACTGACTGAATGAAAGGAGCTGGCATCTCACTCTCTTTGAATCTTCTTTACCATGCTAAGAGGAGCAGGAAAAAGCAAAAAATTTCAGAATTGCACCTTGCAATGCGGAGAAATTACTGTTTGTGCATTTACAATATTCATTGATTTTTGCCATTGAAAAACGTCCAGAAATGATTGAAGCTACTGACTGAATGAAAGGAGCTGGCATCTCACTCTCTTTGAATCTTGTTTATCTTGCTAAGAGGAGCAGGAAAAAGCAAAAAATTTCAGAATTGCACCTTGCAATGCGGAGAAATTACTGTTTGTGCATTTACAATATTCATTGATTTTTGCCATTGAAAAACGTCCAGAAATGATTGAAGCTACTGACTGAATGAAAGGAGCTGGCATCTCACTCTCTTTGAATCTTCTTTATCATGCTAAGAGGAGCAGGAAAAAGCAAAAAATTTCAAAATTGCACCTTGCAATGCGGAGAAATTACTGTTTGTGCATTTACAATATTCATTGATTTTTGCCATTGAAAAACGTCCAGAAATGATTGAAGCTACTGACTGAATGAAAGGAGCTGGCATCTCATTCTCTTTGAATCTTGTTTATCATGCTAAGAGGAGTAGGAAAAAGCAAAAAATTTCAGAATTGCACCTTGCAATGCGGAGAAATTACTGTTTGTGCATTTACAATATTCATTGATTTTTGCCATTGAAAAACGTCCAGAAATGATTGAAGCTACTGACTGAATGAAAGGAGCTGGCATCTCACTCTCTTTGAATCTTCTTTATCATGCTTAGAGGAGCAGGAAAAAGCAAAAAATTTCAGAATTGCACCTTGCAATGCGGAGAAATTACTGTTTGTGCATTTACAATATTCATTGATTTTTGCCATTGAAAAACATCATGTTATTCATATACCAGAAATGTTTGAAACTACTGACTGAATGAAAGGAGCTGGCATCTCACTCTCTTTGAATCTTCTTTATCATGCTAAGAGGAGCAGAAAAAAGCAAAAAATTTCAGAATTGCACCTTGCAATGCGGAGAAATTACTGTTTGTGCATTTACAATATTCATTGATTTTTGCCATTGAAAAACATCCAGAAATGATTGAAGCTACTGACTGAATGAAAGGAGCTGGCATCTCACTCTCTTTGAATCTTGTTTATCATGCTAAGAGGAGCAGGAAAAAGCAAAAAATTTCAGAATTGCACCTTGCAATGCGGAGAAATTACTGTTTGTGCATTTACAATATTCATTGATTTTTGCCATTGAAAAACGTCCAGAAATGATTGAAGCTACTGACTGAATGAAAGGAGCTGGCATCTCACTCTCTTTGAATCTTCTTTATCATGCTAAGAGGAGCAGGAAAAAGCAAAAAATTTCAAAATTGCACCTTGCAATGCGGAGAAATTACTGTTTGTGCATTTACAATATTCATTGATTTTTGCCATTGAAAAACATCATGTTATTCATATACCAGAAATGTTTGAAGCTACTGACTGAATGAAAGGAGCTGGCATCTCACTCTCTTTGAATCTTCTTTATCATGCTAAGAGGAGCAGGAAAAAGCAAAAAATTTCAGAATTGCACCTTGCAATGCGGAGAAATTACTGTTTGTGCATTTACAATATTCATTGATTTTTGCCATTGAAAAACGTCCAGAAATGATTGAAGCTACTGACTGAATGAAAGGAGCTGGCATCTCACTCTCTTTGAATCTTGTTTATCTTGCTAAGAGGAGCAGGAAAAAGCAAAAAATTTCAGAATTGCACCTTGCAATGCGGAGAAATTACTGTTTGTGCATTTACAATATTCATTGATTTTTGCCATTGAAAAACGTCCAGAAATGATTGAAGCTACTGACTGAATGAAAGGAGCTGGCATCTCACTCTCTTTGAATCTTCTTTACCATGCTAAGAGGAGCAGGAAAAAGCAAAAAATTTCAGAATTGCACCTTGCAATGCGGAGAAATTACTGTTTGTGCATTTACAATATTCATTGATTTTTGCCATTGAAAAACGTCCAGAAATGATTGAAGCTACTGACTGAATGAAAGGAGCTGGCATCTCACTCTCTTTGAATCTTGTTTATCTTGCTAAGAGGAGCAGGAAAAAGCAAAAAATTTCAGAATTGCACCTTGCAATGCGGAGAAATTACTGTTTGTGCATTTACAATATTCATTGATTTTTGCCATTGAAAAACGTCCAGAAATGATTGAAGCTACTGACTGAATGAAAGGAGCTGGCATCTCACTCTCTTTGAATCTTCTTTATCATGCTAAGAGGAGCAGGAAAAAGCAAAAAATTTCAAAATTGCACCTTGCAATGCGGAGAAATTACTGTTTGTGCATTTACAATATTCATTGATTTTTGCCATTGAAAAACATCATGTTATTCATATACCAGAAATGTTTGAAGCTACTGACTGAATGAAAGGAGCTGGCATCTCACTCTCTTTGAATCTTCTTTATCATGCTAAGAGGAGCAGGAAAAAGCAAAAAAATTCAGAATTGCACCTTGCAATGCGGAGAAATTACTGTTTGTGCATTTACAATATTCATTGATTTTTGCCATTGAAAAACGTCCAGAAATGATTGAAGCTACTGACTGAATGAAAGGAGCTGGCATCTCACTCTCTTTGAATCTTCTTTATCATGCTAAGAGGAGCAGGAAAAAGCAAAAAATTTCAGAATTGCACCTTGCAATGCGGAGAAATTACTGTTTGTGCATTTACAATATTCATTGATTTTTGCCATTGAAAAACATCATGTTATTCATATACCAGAAATGTTTGAAGCTACTGACTGAATGAAAGGAGCTGGCATCTCACTCTCTTTGAATCTTCTTTATCATGCTAAGAGGAGCAGGAAAAAGCAAAAAATTTCAGAATTGCACCTTGCAATGCGGAGAAATTACTGTTTGTGCATTTACAATATTCATTGATTTTTGCCATTGAAAAACGTCCAGAAATGATTGAAGCTACTGACTGAATGAAAGGAGCTGGCATCTCATTCTCTTTGAATCTTGTTTATCATGCAAAGAGGAGCAGGAAAAAGGAAAAAATTTCAGAATTGCACCTTGCAATGCGGAGAAATTACTGTTTGTGCATTTACAATATTCATTGATTTTTGCCATTGAAAAACGTCCAGAAATGATTGAAGCTACTGACTGAATGAAAGGAGCTGGCATCTCACTCTCTTTGAATCTTCTTTATATTGCTTAGAGGAGCAGGAAAAAGCAAAAAATTTCAGAATTGCACCTTGCAATGCGGAGAAATTACTGTTTGTGCATTTACAATATTCATTGATTTTTGCCATTGAAAAACATCATGTTATTCATATACCAGAAATGTTTGAATCTACTGACTGAATGAAAGGAGCTGGCATCTCACTCTCTTTGAATCTTCTTTATCATGCTAAGAGGAGCAGGAAAAAGCAAAAAAATTCAGAATTGCACCTTGCAATGCGGAGAAATTACTGTTTGTGCATTTACAATATTCATTGATTTTTGCCATTGAAAAACGTCCAGAAATGATTGAAGCTACTGACTGAATGAAAGGAGCTGGCATCTCACTCTCTTTGAATCTTCTTTATCATGCTAAGAGGAGCAGGAAAAAGCAAAAAATTTCAGAATTGCACCTTGCAATGCGGAGAAATTACTCTTTGTGCATTTACAATATTCAATGATTTTTGCCATTGAAAAACGTCCAGAAATGATTGAAGCTACTGACTGAATGAAAGGAGCTGGCATCTCACTCTCTTTGAATCTTCTTTATCATGCTAAAAGGAGCAGGAAAAAGCAAAAAATTTCAGAATTGCACCTTGCAATGCGGAGAAATTACTGTTTGTGCATTTACAATATTCATTGATTTTTGCCATTGAAAAACATCATGTTATTCATATACCAGAAATGTTTGAAGCTACTGACAATGAAAGGAGCTGGCATCTCACTCTTTGAATCTTCTTTATCATGCTAGGAGGAGCAGGAAAAAGCAAAAAATTTCAGAATTGCACCTTGCAATGCGGAGAAATTACTGTTTGTGCATTTACAATATTCATTGATTTTTGCCATTGAAAAACATCATGTTATTCATATACCAGAAATGTTTGAAGCTACTGACAATGAAAGGAGCTGGCATCTCACTCTTTGAATCTTCTTTATCATGCTAGGAGGAGCAGGAAAAAGCAAAAAATTTCAGAATTGCACCTTGCAATGCGGAGAAATTACTCTTTGTGCATTTACAATATTCATTGATTTTTGCCATTGAAAAACATCATGTTATTCATATACCAGAAATGATTGAAGCTACTGACTGAATGAAAGGAGCTGGCATCTCACTCTCTTTGAATCTTCTTTATCATGCTAAGAGGAGCAGGAAAAAGCAAAAAATTTCAGAATTGCACCTTGCAATGCGGAGAAATTACTGTTTGTGCATTTACAATATTCATTGATTTTTGCCATTGAAAAACGTCCAGAAATGATTGAAGCTACTGACTGAATGAAAGGAGCTGGCATCTCATTCTCTTTGAATCTTGTTTATCATGCAAAGAGGAGCAGGAAAAAGCAAAAAATTTCAGAATTGCACCTTGCAATGCGGAGAAATTACTGTTTGTGCATTTACAATATTCATTGATTTTTGCCATTGAAAAACGTCCAGAAATGATTGAAGCTACTGACTGAATGAAAGGAGCTGGCATCTCACTCTCTTTGAATCTTCTTTATATTGCTTAGAGGAGCAGGAAAAAGCAAAAAATTTCAGAATTGCACCTTGCAATGCGGAGAAATTACTGTTTGTGCATTTACAATATTCATTGATTTTTGCCATTGAAAAACATCATGTTATTCATATACCAGAAATGTTTGAAGCTACTGACTGAATGAAAGGAGCTGGCATCTCACTCTCTTTGAATCTTCTTTATCATGCTAAGAGGAGCAGGAAAAAGCAAAAAATTTCAGAATTGCACCTTGCAATGCGGAGAAATTACTGTTTGTGCATTTACAATATTCATTGATTTTTGCCATTGAAAAACGTCCAGAAATGATTGAAGCTACTGACTGAATGAAAGGAGCTGGCATCTCACTCTCTTTGAATCTTGTTTATCATGCTAAGAGGAGCAGGAAAAAGCAAAAAATTTCAGAATTGCACCTTGCAATGCGGAGATATTACTGTTTGTGCATTTACAATATTCATTGATTTTTGCCATTGAAAAACGTCCAGAAATGATTGAAGCTACTGACTGAATGAAAGGAGCTGGCATCTCACTCTCTTTGAATCTTCTTTATCATGCTAAGAGGAGCAGGAAAAAGCAAAAAATTTCAGAATTGCACCTTGCAATGCGGAGAAATTACTGTTTGTGCATTTACAATATTCAGTGATTTTTGCCATTGAAAAACATCATGTTATTCATATACCAGAAATGTTTGAAGCTACTGACTGAATGAAAGGAGCTGGCATCTCACTCTCTTTGAATCTTCTTTATCATGCTAAGAGGAGCAGGAAAAAGCAAAAAATTTCAGAATTGCACCTTGCAATGCGGAGAAATTACTGTTTGTGCATTTACAATATTCATTGATTTTTGCCATTGAAAAACATCATGTTATTCATATACCAGAAATGTTTGAAGCTACTGACTGAATGAAAGGAGCTGGCATCTCACTCTCTTTGAATCTTCTTTATCATGCTAAGAGGAGCAGGAAAAAGCAAAAAATTTCAGAATTGCACCTTGCAATGCGGAGAAATTACTGTTTGTGCATTTACAATATTCATTGATTTTTGCCATTGAAAAACGTCCAGAAATGATTGAAGCTACTGACTGAATGAAAGGAGCTGGCATCTCACTCTCTTTGAATCTTGTTTATCATGCTAAGAGGAGCAGGAAAAAGCAAAAAATTTCAGAATTGCACCTTGCAATGCGGAGAAATTACTGTTTGTGCATTTACAATATTCATTGATTTTTGCCATTGAAAAACGTCCAGAAATGATTGAAGCTACTGACTGAATGAAAGGAGCTGGCATCTCACTCTCTTTGAATCTTCTTTATCATGCTAAGAGGAGCAGGAAAAAGCAAAAAATTTCAGAATTGCACCTTGCAATGCGGAGAAATTACTGTTTGTGCATTTACAATATTCATTGATTTTTGCCATTGAAAAACGTCCAGAAATGATTGAAGCTACTGACTGAATGAAAGGAGCTGGCATCTCACTCTCTTTGAATCTTCTTTATCATGCTAAGAGGAGCAGGAAAAAGCAAAAAATTTCAAAATTGCACCTTGCAATGCGGAGAAATTACTGTTTGTGCATTTACAATATTCATTGATTTTTGCCATTGAAAAACATCATGTTATTCATATACCAGAAATGTTTGAAGCTACTGACTGAATGAAAGGAGCTGGCATCTCACTCTCTTTGAATCTTCTTTATCATGCTAAGAGGAGCAGGAAAAAGCAAAAAAGTTCAGAATTGCACCTTGCAATGCGGAGAAATTACTGTTTGTGCATTTACAATATTCATTGATTTTTGCCATTGAAAAACATCATGTTATTCATATACCAGAAATGTTTGAAGCTACTGACTGAATGAAAGGAGCTGGCATCTCACTCTCTTTGAATCTTCTTTATCATGCTAAGAGGAGCAGGAAAAAGCAAAAAATTTCAGAATTGCACCTTGCAATGCGGAGAAATTACTGTTTGTGCATTTACAATATTCATTGATTTTTGCCATTGAAAAACGTCCAGAAATGATTGAAGCTACTGACTGAATGAAAGGAGCTGGCATCTCATTCTCTTTGAATCTTGTTTATCATGCTAAGAGGAGCAGGAAAAAGCAAAAAATTTCAGAATTGCACCTTGCAATGCGGAGAAATTACTGTTTGTGCATTTACAATATTCATTGATTTTTGCCATTGAAAAACGTCCAGAAATGATTGAAGCTACTGACTGAATGAAAGGAGCTGGCATCTCACTCTCTTTGAATCTTCTTTATCATGCTTAGAGGAGCAGGAAAAAGCAAAAAATTTCAGAATTGCACCTTGCAATGCGGAGAAATTACTGTTTGTGCATTTACAATATTCATTGATTTTTGCCATTGAAAAACATCATGTTATTCATATACCAGAAATGTTTGAAGCTACTGACTGAATGAAAGGAGCTGGCATCTCACTCTCTTTGAATCTTCTTTATCATGCTAAGAGGAGCAGAAAAAAGCAAAAAATTTCAGAATTGCACCTTGCAATGCGGAGAAATTACTGTTTGTGCATTTACAATATTCATTGATTTTTGCCATTGAAAAACATCCAGAAATGATTGAAGCTACTGACTGAATGAAAGGAGCTGGCATCTCACTCTCTTTGAATCTTGTTTATCATGCTAAGAGGAGCAGGAAAAAGCAAAAAATTTCAGAATTGCACCTTGCAATGCGGAGAAATTACTGTTTGTGCATTTACAATATTCATTGATTTTTGCCATTGAAAAACGTCCAGAAATGATTGAAGCTACTGACTGAATGAAAGGAGCTGGCATCTCACTCTCTTTGAATCTTCTTTATCATGCTAAGAGGAGCAGGAAAAAGCAAAAAATTTCAAAATTGCACCTTGCAATGCGGAGAAATTACTGTTTGTGCATTTACAATATTCATTGATTTTTGCCATTGAAAAACATCATGTTATTCATATACCAGAAATGTTTGAAGCTACTGACTGAATGAAAGGAGCTGGCATCTCACTCTCTTTGAATCTTCTTTATCATGCTAAGAGGAGCAGGAAAAAGCAAAAAATTTCAGAATTGCACCTTGCAATGCGGAGAAATTACTGTTTGTGCATTTACAATATTCATTGATTTTTGCCATTGAAAAACGTCCAGAAATGATTGAAGCTACTGACTGAATGAAAGGAGCTGGCATCTCACTCTCTTTGAATCTTGTTTATCTTGCTAAGAGGAGCAGGAAAAAGCAAAAAATTTCAGAATTGCACCTTGCAATGCGGAGAAATTACTGTTTGTGCATTTACAATATTCATTGATTTTTGCCATTGAAAAACGTCCAGAAATGATTGAAGCTACTGACTGAATGAAAGGAGCTGGCATCTCACTCTCTTTGAATCTTCTTTACCATGCTAAGAGGAGCAGGAAAAAGCAAAAAATTTCAGAATTGCACCTTGCAATGCGGAGAAATTACTGTTTGTGCATTTACAATATTCATTGATTTTTGCCATTGAAAAACGTCCAGAAATGATTGAAGCTACTGACTGAATGAAAGGAGCTGGCATCTCACTCTCTTTGAATCTTGTTTATCTTGCTAAGAGGAGCAGGAAAAAGCAAAAAATTTCAGAATTGCACCTTGCAATGCGGAGAAATTACTGTTTGTGCATTTACAATATTCATTGATTTTTGCCATTGAAAAACGTCCAGAAATGATTGAAGCTACTGACTGAATGAAAGGAGCTGGCATCTCACTCTCTTTGAATCTTCTTTATCATGCTAAGAGGAGCAGGAAAAAGCAAAAAATTTCAAAATTGCACCTTGCAATGCGGAGAAATTACTGTTTGTGCATTTACAATATTCATTGATTTTTGCCATTGAAAAACATCATGTTATTCATATACCAGAAATGTTTGAAGCTACTGACTGAATGAAAGGAACTGGCATCTCACTCTCTTTGAATCTTCTTTATCATGCTAAGAGGAGCAGGAAAAAGCAAAAAAATTCAGAATTGCACCTTGCAATGCGGAGAAATTACTGTTTGTGCATTTACAATATTCATTGATTTTTGCCATTGAAAAACGTCCAGAAATGATTGAAGCTACTGACTGAATGAAAGGAGCTGGCATCTCACTCTCTTTGAATCTTCTTTATCATGCTAAGAGGAGCAGGAAAAAGCAAAAAATTTCAGAATTGCACCTTGCAATGCGGAGAAATTACTGTTTGTGCATTTACAATATTCATTGATTTTTGCCATTGAAAAACATCATGTTATTCATATACCAGAAATGTTTGAAGCTACTGACTGAATGAAAGGAGCTGGCATCTCACTCTCTTTGAATCTTCTTTATCATGCTAAGAGGAGCAGGAAAAAGCAAAAAATTTCAGAATTGCACCTTGCAATGCGGAGAAATTACTGTTTGTGCATTTACAATATTCATTGATTTTTGCCATTGAAAAACGTCCAGAAATGATTGAAGCTACTGACTGAATGAAAGGAGCTGGCATCTCATTCTCTTTGAATCTTGTTTATCATGCAAAGAGGAGCAGGAAAAAGGAAAAAATTTCAGAATTGCACCTTGCAATGCGGAGAAATTACTGTTTGTGCATTTACAATATTCATTGATTTTTGCCATTGAAAAACGTCCAGAAATGATTGAAGCTACTGACTGAATGAAAGGAGCTGGCATCTCACTCTCTTTGAATCTTCTTTATATTGCTTAGAGGAGCAGGAAAAAGCAAAAAATTTCAGAATTGCACCTTGCAATGCGGAGAAATTACTGTTTGTGCATTTACAATATTCATTGATTTTTGCCATTGAAAAACATCATGTTATTCATATACCAGAAATGTTTGAAGCTACTGACTGAATGAAAGGAGCTGGCATCTCACTCTCTTTGAATCTTCTTTATCATGCTAAGAGGAGCAGGAAAAAGCAAAAAAATTCAGAATTGCACCTTGCAATGCGGAGAAATTACTGTTTGTGCATTTACAATATTCATTGATTTTTGCCATTGAAAAACGTCCAGAAATGATTGAAGCTACTGACTGAATGAAAGGAGCTGGCATCTCACTCTCTTTGAATCTTCTTTATCATGCTAAGAGGAGCAGGAAAAAGCAAAAAATTTCAGAATTGCACCTTGCAATGCGGAGAAATTACTCTTTGTGCATTTACAATATTCATTGATTTTTGCCATTGAAAAACGTCCAGAAATGATTGAAGCTACTGACTGAATGAAAGGAGCTGGCATCTCACTCTCTTTGAATCTTGTTTATCATGCTAAGAGGAGCAGGAAAAAGCAAAAAATTTCAGAATTGCACCTTGCAATGCGGAGAAATTACTGTTTGTGCATTTACAATATTCATTGATTTTTGCCATTGAAAAACGTCCAGAAATGATTGAAGCTACTGACTGAATGAAAGGAGCTGGCATCTCACTCTCTTTGAATCTTCTTTATCATGCTAAGAGGAGCAGGAAAAAGCAAAAAATTTCAAAATTGCACCTTGCAATGCGGAGAAATTACTGTTTGTGCATTTACAATATTCATTGATTTTTGCCATTGAAAAACATCATGTTATTCATATACCAGAAATGTTTGAAGCTACTGACTGAATGAAAGGAGCTGGCATCTCACTCTCTTTGAATCTTCTTTATCATGCTAAGAGGAGCAGGAAAAAGCAAAAAATTTCAGAATTGCACCTTGCAATGCGGAGAAATTACTGTTTGTGCATTTACAATATTCATTGATTTTTGCCATTGAAAAACGTCCAGAAATGATTGAAGCTACTGACTGAATGAAAGGAGCTGGCATCTCACTCTCTTTGAATCTTGTTTATCTTGCTAAGAGGAGCAGGAAAAAGCAAAAAATTTCAGAATTGCACCTTGCAATGCGGAGAAATTACTGTTTGTGCATTTACAATATTCATTGATTTTTGCCATTGAAAAACGTCCAGAAATGATTGAAGCTACTGACTGAATGAAAGGAGCTGGCATCTCACTCTCTTTGAATCTTCTTTACCATGCTAAGAGGAGCAGGAAAAAGCAAAAAATTTCAGAATTGCACCTTGCAATGCGGAGAAATTACTGTTTGTGCATTTACAATATTCATTGATTTTTGCCATTGAAAAACGTCCAGAAATGATTGAAGCTACTGACTGAATGAAAGGAGCTGGCATCTCACTCTCTTTGAATCTTGTTTATCTTGCTAAGAGGAGCAGGAAAAAGCAAAAAATTTCAGAATTGCACCTTGCAATGCGGAGAAATTACTGTTTGTGCATTTACAATATTCATTGATTTTTGCCATTGAAAAACGTCCAGAAATGATTGAAGCTACTGACTGAATGAAAGGAGCTGGCATCTCACTCTCTTTGAATCTTCTTTATCATGCTAAGAGGAGCAGGAAAAAGCAAAAAATTTCAAAATTGCACCTTGCAATGCGGAGAAATTACTGTTTGTGCATTTACAATATTCATTGATTTTTGCCATTGAAAAACATCATGTTATTCATATACCAGAAATGTTTGAAGCTACTGACTGAATGAAAGGAGCTGGCATCTCACTCTCTTTGAATCTTCTTTATCATGCTAAGAGGAGCAGGAAAAAGCAAAAAAATTCAGAATTGCACCTTGCAATGCGGAGAAATTACTGTTTGTGCATTTACAATATTCATTGATTTTTGCCATTGAAAAACGTCCAGAAATGATTGAAGCTACTGACTGAATGAAAGGAGCTGGCATCTCACTCTCTTTGAATCTTCTTTATCATGCTAAGAGGAGCAGGAAAAAGCAAAAAATTTCAGAATTGCACCTTGCAATGCGGAGAAATTACTGTTTGTGCATTTACAATATTCATTGATTTTTGCCATTGAAAAACATCATGTTATTCATATACCAGAAATGTTTGAAGCTACTGACTGAATGAAAGGAGCTGGCATCTCACTCTCTTTGAATCTTCTTTATCATGCTAAGAGGAGCAGGAAAAAGCAAAAAATTTCAGAATTGCACCTTGCAATGCGGAGAAATTACTGTTTGTGCATTTACAATATTCATTGATTTTTGCCATTGAAAAACGTCCAGAAATGATTGAAGCTACTGACTGAATGAAAGGAGCTGGCATCTCATTCTCTTTGAATCTTGTTTATCATGCAAAGAGGAGCAGGAAAAAGGAAAAAATTTCAGAATTGCACCTTGCAATGCGGAGAAATTACTGTTTGTGCATTTACAATATTCATTGATTTTTGCCATTGAAAAACGTCCAGAAATGATTGAAGCTACTGACTGAATGAAAGGAGCTGGCATCTCACTCTCTTTGAATCTTCTTTATATTGCTTAGAGGAGCAGGAAAAAGCAAAAAATTTCAGAATTGCACCTTGCAATGCGGAGAAATTACTGTTTGTGCATTTACAATATTCATTGATTTTTGCCATTGAAAAACATCATGTTATTCATATACCAGAAATGTTTGAAGCTACTGACTGAATGAAAGGAGCTGGCATCTCACTCTCTTTGAATCTTCTTTATCATGCTAAGAGGAGCAGGAAAAAGCAAAAAAATTCAGAATTGCACCTTGCAATGCGGAGAAATTACTGTTTGTGCATTTACAATATTCATTGATTTTTGCCATTGAAAAACGTCCAGAAATGATTGAAGCTACTGACTGAATGAAAGGAGCTGGCATCTCACTCTCTTTGAATCTTCTTTATCATGCTAGGAGGAGCAGGAAAAAGCAAAAAATTTCAGAATTGCACCTTGCAATGCGGAGAAATTACTCTGTGCATTTACAATATTCAATGGTTTTTGCCATTGAAAAACGTCCAGAAATGATTGAAGCTACTGACTGAATGAAAGGAGCTGGCATCTCACTCTCTTTGAATCTTCTTTATCATGCTAAAAGGAGCAGGAAAAAGCAAAAAATTTCAGAATTGCACCTTGCAATGCGGAGAAATTACTGTTTGTGCATTTACAATATTCATTGATTTTTGCCATTGAAAAACATCATGTTATTCATATACCAGAAATGTTTGAAGCTACTGACAATGAAAGGAGCTGGCATCTCACTCTTTGAATCTTCTTTATCATGCTAGGAGGAGCAGGAAAAAGCAAAAAATTTCAGAATTGCACCTTGCAATGCGGAGAAATTACTGTTTGTGCATTTACAATATTCATTGATTTTTGCCATTGAAAAACATCATGTTATTCATATACCAGAAATGTTTGAAGCTACTGACAATGAAAGGAGCTGGCATCTCACTCTTTGAATCTTCTTTATCATGCTAGGAGGAGCAGGAAAAAGCAAAAAATTTCAGAATTGCACCTTGCAATGCGGAGAAATTACTGTTTGTGCATTTACAATATTCATTGATTTTTGCCATTGAAAAACGTCCAGAAATGATTGAAGCTACTGACTGAATGAAAGGAGCTGGCATCTCATTCTCTTTGAATCTTGTTTATCATGCAAAGAGGAGCAGGAAAAAGCAAAAAATTTCAGAATTGCACCTTGCAATGCGGAGAAATTACTGTTTGTGCATTTACAATATTCATTGATTTTTGCCATTGAAAAACGTCCAGAAATGATTGAAGCTACTGACTGAATGAAAGGAGCTGGCATCTCACTCTCTTTGAATCTTCTTTATATTGCTTAGAGGAGCAGGAAAAAGCAAAAAATTTCAGAATTGCACCTTGCAATGCGGAGAAATTACTGTTTGTGCATTTACAATATTCATTGATTTTTGCCATTGAAAAACATCATGTTATTCATATACCAGAAATGTTTGAAGCTACTGACTGAATGAAAGGAGCTGGCATCTCACTCTCTTTGAATCTTCTTTATCATGCTAAGAGGAGCAGGAAAAAGCAAAAAATTTCAGAATTGCACCTTGCAATGCGGAGAAATTACTGTTTGTGCATTTACAATATTCATTGATTTTTGCCATTGAAAAACGTCCAGAAATGATTGAAGCTACTGACTGAATGAAAGGAGCTGGCATCTCACTCTCTTTGAATCTTGTTTATCATGCTAAGAGGAGCAGGAAAAAGCAAAAAATTTCAGAATTGCACCTTGCAATGCGGAGAAATTACTGTTTGTGCATTTACAATATTCATTGATTTTTGCCATTGAAAAACGTCCAGAAATGATTGAAGCTACTGACTGAATGAAAGGAGCTGGCATCTCACTCTCTTTGAATCTTCTTTATCATGCTAAGAGGAGCAGGAAAAAGCAAAAAATTTCAGAATTGCACCTTGCAATGCGGAGAAATTACTGTTTGTGCATTTACAATATTCTGTGATTTTTGCCATTGAAAAACATCATGTTATTCATATACCAAAAATGTTTGAAGCTACTGACTGAATGAAAGGAGCTGGCATCTCACTCTCTTTGAATCTTCTTTATCATGCTAAGAGGAGCAGGAAAAAGCAAAAAATTTCAGAATTGCACCTTGCAATGCGGAGAAATTACTGTTTGTGCATTTACAATATTCATTGATTTTTGCCATTGAAAAACATCATGTTATTCATATACCAGAAATGTTTGAAGCTACTGACTGAATGAAAGGAGCTGGCATCTCACTCTCTTTGAATCTTCTTTATCATGCTAAGAGGAGCAGGAAAAAGCAAAAAATTTCAGAATTGCACCTTGCAATGCGGAGAAATTACTGTTTGTGCATTTACAATATTCATTGATTTTTGCCATTGAAAAACGTCCAGAAATGATTGAAGCTACTGACTGAATGAAAGGAGCTGGCATCTCACTCTCTTTGAATCTTGTTTATCATGCTAAGAGGAGCAGGAAAAAGCAAAAAATTTCAGAATTGCACCTTGCAATGCGGAGAAATTACTGTTTGTGCATTTACAATATTCATTGATTTTTGCCATTGAAAAACGTCCAGAAATGATTGAAGCTACTGACTGAATGAAAGGAGCTGGCATCTCACTCTCTTTGAATCTTCTTTATCATGCTAAGAGGAGCAGGAAAAAGCAAAAAATTTCAGAATTGCACCTTGCAATGCGGAGAAATTACTGTTTGTGCATTTACAATATTCATTGATTTTTGCCATTGAAAAACATCATGTTATTCATATACCAGAAATGATTGAAGCTACTGACTGAATGAAAGGAGCTGGCATCTCACTCTCTTTGAATCTTCTTTATCATGCTAAGAGGAGCAGGAAAAAGCAAAAAATTTCAGAATTGCACCTTGCAATGCGGAGAAATTACTCTTTGTGCATTTACAATATTCATTGATTTTTGCCATTGAAAGACGTCCAGAAATGATTGAAGCTACTGACTGAATGAAAGGAGCTGGCATCTCACTCTCTTTGAATCTTCTTTATCATGCTAAGAGGAGCAGGAAAAAGCAAAAAATTTCAGAATTGCACCTTGCAATGCGGAGAAATTACTGTTTGTGCATTTACAATATTCATTGATTTTTGCCATTGAAAAACGTCCAGAAATGATTGAAGCTACTGACTGAATGAAAGGAGCTGGCATCTCACTCTCTTTGAATCTTCTTTATCATGCTAAGAGGAGCAGGAAAAAGCAAAAAATTTCAGAATTGCACCTTGCAATGCGGAGAAATTACTGTTTGTGCATTTACAATATTCATTGATTTTTGCCATTGAAAAACATCATGTTATTCATATACCAGAAATGTTTGAAGCTACTGACTGAATGAAAGGAGCTGGCATCTCACTCTCTTTGAATCTTCTTTATCATGCTAAGAGGAGCAGGAAAAAGCAAAAAATTTCAGAATTGCACCTTGCAATGCGGAGAAATTACTGTTTGTGCATTTACAATATTCATTGATTTTTGCCATTGAAAAACGTTCAGAAATGATTGAAGCTACTGACTGAATGAAAGGAGCTGGCATCTCACTCTCTTTGAATCTTGTTTATCATGCTAAGAGGAGCAGGAAAAAGCAAAAAATTTCAGAATTGCACCTTGCAATGCGGAGAAATTACTGTTTGTGCATTTACAATATTCATTGATTTTTGCCATTGAAAAACGTCCAGAAATGATTGAAGCTACTGACTGAATGAAAGGAGCTGGCATCTCACTCTCTTTGAATCTTCTTTATCATGCTAAGAGGAGCAGGAAAAAGCAAAAAATTTCAGAATTGCACCTTGCAATGCGGAGAAATTACTGTTTGTGCATTTACAATATTCATTGATTTTTGCCATTGAAAAACGTCCAGAAATGATTGAAGCTACTGACTGAATGAAAGGAGCTGGCATCTCACTCTCTTTGAATCTTCTTTATCATGCTAAGAGGAGCAGGAAAAAGCAAAAAATTTCAAAATTGCACCTTGCAATGCGGAGAAATTACTGTTTGTGCATTTACAATATTCATTGATTTTTGCCATTGAAAAACATCATGTTATTCATATACCAGAAATGTTTGAAGCTACTGACTGAATGAAAGGAGCTGGCATCTCACTCTCTTTGAATCTTCTTTATCATGCTAAGAGGAGCAGGAAAAAGCAAAAAAATTCAGAATTGCACCTTGCAATGCGGAGAAATTACTGTTTGTGCATTTACAATATTCATTGATTTTTGCCATTGAAAAACATCATGTTATTCATATACCAGAAATGTTTGAAGCTACTGACTGAATGAAAGGAGCTGGCATCTCACTCTCTTTGAATCTTCTTTATCATGCTAAGAGGAGCAGGAAAAAGCAAAAAATTTCAGAATTGCACCTTGCAATGCGGAGAAATTACTGTTTGTGCATTTACAATATTCATTGATTTTTGCCATTGAAAAACGTCCAGAAATGATTGAAGCTACTGACTGAATGAAAGGAGCTGGCATCTCATTCTCTTTGAATCTTGTTTATCATGCTAAGAGGAGCAGGAAAAAGCAAAAAATTTCAGAATTGCACCTTGCAATGCGGAGAAATTACTGTTTGTGCATTTACAATATTCATTGATTTTTGCCATTGAAAAACGTCCAGAAATGATTGAAGCTACTGACTGAATGAAAGCAGCTGGCATCTCACTCTCTTTGAATCTTCTTTATCATGCTTAGAGGAGCAGGAAAAAGCAAAAAATTTCAGAATTGCACCTTGCAATGCGGAGAAATTACTGTTTGTGCATTTACAATATTCATTGATTTTTGCCATTGAAAAACATCATGTTATTCATATACCAGAAATGTTTGAAGCTACTGACTGAATGAAAGGAGCTGGCATCTCACTCTCTTTGAATCTTCTTTATCATGCTAAGAGGAGCAGAAAAAAGCAAAAAATTTCAGAATTGCACCTTGCAATGCGGAGAAATTACTGTTTGTGCATTTACAATATTCATTGATTTTTGCCATTGAAAAACATCCAGAAATGATTGAAGCTACTGACTGAATGAAAGGAGCTGGCATCTCACTCTCTTTGAATCTTGTTTATCATGCTAAGAGGAGCAGGAAAAAGCAAAAAATTTCAGAATTGCACCTTGCAATGCGGAGAAATTACTGTTTGTGCATTTACAATATTCATTGATTTTTGCCATTGAAAAACGTCCAGAAATGATTGAAGCTACTGACTGAATGAAAGGAGCTGGCATCTCACTCTCTTTGAATCTTGTTTATCATGCTAAGAGGAGCAGGAAAAAGCAAAAAATTTCAAAATTGCACCTTGCAATGCGGAGAAATTACTGTTTGTGCATTTACAATATTCATTGATTTTTGCCATTGAAAAACGTCCAGAAATGATTGAAGCTACTGACTGAATGAAAGGAGCTGGCATCTCACTCTCTTTGAATCTTCTTTATCATGCTAAGAGGAGCAGGAAAAAGCAAAAAATTTCAAAATTGCACCTTGCAATGCGGAGAAATTACTGTTTGTGCATTTACAATATTCATTGATTTTTGCCATTGAAAAACATCATGTTATTCATATACCAGAAATGTTTGAAGCTACTGACTGAATGAAAGGAGCTGGCATCTCACTCTCTTTGAATCTTCTTTATCATGCTAAGAGGAGCAGGAAAAAGCAAAAAATTTCAGAATTGCACCTTGCAATGCGGAGAAATTACTGTTTGTGCATTTACAATATTCATTGATTTTTGCCATTGAAAAACGTCCAGAAATGATTGAAGCTACTGACTGAATGAAAGGAGCTGGCATCTCACTCTCTTTGAATCTTGTTTATCTTGCTAAGAGGAGCAGGAAAAAGCAAAAAATTTCAGAATTGCACCTTGCAATGCGGAGAAATTACTGTTTGTGCATTTACAATATTCATTGATTTTTGCCATTGAAAAACGTCCAGAAATGATTGAAGCTACTGACTGAATGAAAGGAGCTGGCATCTCACTCTCTTTGAATCTTCTTTACCATGCTAAGAGGAGCAGGAAAAAGCAAAAAATTTCAGAATTGCACCTTGCAATGCGGAGAAATTACTGTTTGTGCATTTACAATATTCATTGATTTTTGCCATTGAAAAACGTCCAGAAATGATTGAAGCTACTGACTGAATGAAAGGAGCTGGCATCTCACTCTCTTTGAATCTTGTTTATCTTGCTAAGAGGAGCAGGAAAAAGCAAAAAATTTCAGAATTGCACCTTGCAATGCGGAGAAATTACTGTTTGTGCATTTACAATATTCATTGATTTTTGCCATTGAAAAACGTCCAGAAATGATTGAAGCTACTGACTGAATGAAAGGAGCTGGCATCTCACTCTCTTTGAATCTTCTTTATCATGCTAAGAGGAGCAGGAAAAAGCAAAAAATTTCAAAATTGCACCTTGCAATGCGGAGAAATTACTGTTTGTGCATTTACAATATTCATTGATTTTTGCCATTGAAAAACATCATGTTATTCATATACCAGAAATGTTTGAAGCTACTGACTGAATGAAAGGAGCTGGCATCTCACTCTCTTTGAATCTTCTTTATCATGCTAAGAGGAGCAGGAAAAAGCAAAAAAATTCAGAATTGCACCTTGCAATGCGGAGAAATTACTGTTTGTGCATTTACAATATTCATTGATTTTTGCCATTGAAAAACGTCCAGAAATGATTGAAGCTACTGACTGAATGAAAGGAGCTGGCATCTCACTCTCTTTGAATCTTCTTTATCATGCTAAGAGGAGCAGGAAAAAGCAAAAAATTTCAGAATTGCACCTTGCAATGCGGAGAAATTACTGTTTCTGCATTTACAATATTCATTGATTTTTGCCATTGAAAAACATCATGTTATTCATATACCAGAAATGTTTGAAGCTACTGACTGAATGAAAGGAGCTGGCATCTCACTCTCTTTGAATCTTCTTTATCATGCTAAGAGGAGCAGGAAAAAGCAAAAAATTTCAGAATTGCACCTTGCAATGCGGAGAAATTACTGTTTGTGCATTTACAATATTCATTGATTTTTGCCATTGAAAAACGTCCAGAAATGATTGAAGCTACTGACTGAATGAAAGGAGCTGGCATCTCATTCTCTTTGAATCTTGTTTATCATGCAAAGAGGAGCAGGAAAAAGGAAAAAATTTCAGAATTGCACCTTGCAATGCGGAGAAATTACTGTTTGTGCATTTACAATATTCATTGATTTTTGCCATTGAAAAACGTCCAGAAATGATTGAAGCTACTGACTGAATGAAAGGAGCTGGCATCTCACTCTCTTTGAATCTTCTTTATATTGCTTAGAGGAGCAGGAAAAAGCAAAAAATTTCAGAATTGCACCTTGCAATGCGGAGAAATTACTGTTTGTGCATTTACAATATTCATTGATTTTTGCCATTGAAAAACATCATGTTATTCATATACCAGAAATGTTTGAAGCTACTGACTGAATGAAAGGAGCTGGCATCTCACTCTCTTTGAATCTTCTTTATCATGCTAAGAGGAGCAGGAAAAAGCAAAAAAATTCAGAATTGCACCTTGCAATGCGGAGAAATTACTGTTTGTGCATTTACAATATTCATTGATTTTTGCCATTGAAAAACGTCCAGAAATGATTGAAGCTACTGACTGAATGAAAGGAGCTGGCATCTCACTCTCTTTGAATCTTCTTTATCATGCTAAGAGGAGCAGGAAAAAGCAAAAAATTTCAGAATTGCACCTTGCAATGCGGAGAAATTACTCTTTGTGCATTTACAATATTCAATGATTTTTGCCATTGAAAAACGTCCAGAAATGATTGAAGCTACTGACTGAATGAAAGGAGCTGGCATCTCACTCTCTTTGAATCTTCTTTATCATGCTAAAAGGAGCAGGAAAAAGCAAAAAATTTCAGAATTGCACCTTGCAATGCGGAGAAATTACTGTTTGTGCATTTACAATATTCATTGATTTTTGCCATTGAAAAACATCATGTTATTCATATACCAGAAATGTTTGAAGCTACTGACAATGAAAGGAGCTGGCATCTCACTCTTTGAATCTTCTTTATCATGCTAGGAGGAGCAGGAAAAAGCAAAAAATTTCAGAATTGCACCTTGCAATGCGGAGAAATTACTGTTTGTGCATTTACAATATTCATTGATTTTTGCCATTGAAAAACATCATGTTATTCATATACCAGAAATGTTTGAAGCTACTGACAATGAAAGGAGCTGGCATCTCACTCTTTGAATCTTCTTTATCATGCTAGGAGGAGCAGGAAAAAGCAAAAAATTTCAGAATTGCACCTTGCAATGCGGAGAAATTACTCTTTGTGCATTTACAATATTCATTGATTTTTGCCATTGAAAAACATCATGTTATTCATATACCAGAAATGATTGAAGCTACTGACTGAATGAAAGGAGCTGGCATCTCACTCTCTTTGAATCTTCTTTATCATGCTAAGAGGAGCAGGAAAAAGCAAAAAATTTCAGAATTGCACCTTGCAATGCGGAGAAATTACTGTTTGTGCATTTACAATATTCATTGATTTTTGCCATTGAAAAACGTCCAGAAATGATTGAAGCTACTGACTGAATGAAAGGAGCTGGCATCTCATTCTCTTTGAATCTTGTTTATCATGCAAAGAGGAGCAGGAAAAAGCAAAAAATTTCAGAATTGCACCTTGCAATGCGGAGAAATTACTGTTTGTGCATTTACAATATTCATTGATTTTTGCCATTGAAAAACGTCCAGAAATGATTGAAGCTACTGACTGAATGAAAGGAGCTGGCATCTCACTCTCTTTGAATCTTCTTTATATTGCTTAGAGGAGCAGGAAAAAGCAAAAAATTTCAGAATTGCACCTTGCAATGCGGAGAAATTACTGTTTGTGCATTTACAATATTCATTGATTTTTGCCATTGAAAAACATCATGTTATTCATATACCAGAAATGTTTGAAGCTACTGACTGAATGAAAGGAGCTGGCATCTCACTCTCTTTGAATCTTCTTTATCATGCTAAGAGGAGCAGGAAAAAGCAAAAAATTTCAGAATTGCACCTTGCAATGCGGAGAAATTACTGTTTGTGCATTTACAATATTCATTGATTTTTGCCATTGAAAAACGTCCAGAAATGATTGAAGCTACTGACTGAATGAAAGGAGCTGGCATCTCACTCTCTTTGAATCTTGTTTATCATGCTAAGAGGAGCAGGAAAAAGCAAAAAATTTCAGAATTGCACCTTGCAATGCGGAGAAATTACTGTTTGTGCATTTACAATATTCATTGATTTTTGCCATTGAAAAACGTCCAGAAATGATTGAAGCTACTGACTGAATGAAAGGAGCTGGCATCTCACTCTCTTTGAATCTTCTTTATCATGCTAAGAGGAGCAGGAAAAAGCAAAAAATTTCAGAATTGCACCTTGCAATGCGGAGAAATTACTGTTTGTGCATTTACAATATTCAGTGATTTTTGCCATTGAAAAACATCATGTTATTCATATACCAGAAATGTTTGAAGCTACAGACTGAATGAAAGGAGCTGGCATCTCACTCTCTTTGAATCTTCTTTATCATGCTAAGAGGAGCAGGAAAAAGCAAAAAATTTCAGAATTGCACCTTGCAATGCGGAGAAATTACTGTTTGTGCATTTACAATATTCATTGATTTTTGCCATTGAAAAACATCATGTTATTCATATACCAGAAATGTTTGAAGCTACTGACTGAATGAAAGGAGCTGGCATCTCACTCTCTTTGAATCTTCTTTATCATGCTAAGAGGAGCAGGAAAAAGCTAAAAATTTCAGAATTGCACCTTGCAATGCGGAGAAATTACTGTTTGTGCATTTACAATATTCATTGATTTTTGCCATTGAAAAACGTCCAGAAATGATTGAAGCTACTGACTGAATGAAAGGAGCTGGCATCTCACTCTCTTTGAATCTTGTTTATCATGCTAAGAGGAGCAGGAAAAAGCAAAAAATTTCAGAATTGCACCTTGCAATGCGGAGAAATTACTGTTTGTGCATTTACAATATTCATTGATTTTTGCCATTGAAAAACGTCCAGAAATGATTGAAGCTACTGACTGAATGAAAGGAGCTGGCATCTCACTCTCTTTGAATCTTCTTTATCATGCTAAGAGGAGCAGGAAAAAGCAAAAAATTTCAGAATTGCACCTTGCAATGCGGAGAAATTACTGTTTGTGCATTTACAATATTCAGTGATTTTTGCCATTGAAAAACATCATGTTATTCATATACCAGAAATGTTTGAAGCTACTGACTGAATGAAAGGAGCTGGCATCTCACTCTCTTTGAATCTTCTTTATCATGCTAAGAGGAGCAGGAAAAAGCAAAAAATTTCAGAATTGCACCTTGCAATGCGGAGAAATTACTGTTTGTGCATTTACAATATTCATTGATTTTTGCCATTGAAAAACATCATGTTATTCATATACCAGAAATGTTTGAAGCTACTGACTGAATGAAAGGAGCTGGCATCTCACTCTCTTTGAATCTTCTTTATCATGCTAAGAGGAGCAGGAAAAAGCAAAAAATTTCAGAATTGCACCTTGCAATGCGGAGAAATTACTGTTTGTGCATTTACAATATTCATTGATTTTTGCCATTGAAAAACGTCCAGAAATGATTGAAGCTACTGACTGAATGAAAGGAGCTGGCATCTCACTCTCTTTGAATCTTGTTTATCATGCTAAGAGGAGCAGGAAAAAGCAAAAAATTTCAGAATTGCACCTTGCAATGCGGAGAAATTACTGTTTGTGCATTTACAATATTCATTGATTTTTGCCATTGAAAAACGTCCAGAAATGATTGAAGCTACTGACTGAATGAAAGGAGCTGGCATCTCACTCTCTTTGAATCTTCTTTATCATGCTAAGAGGAGCAGGAAAAAGCAAAAAATTTCAGAATTGCACCTTGCAATGCGGAGAAATTACTGTTTGTGCATTTACAATATTCATTGATTTTTGCCATTGAAAAACATCATGTTATTCATATACCAGAAATGATTGAAGCTACTGACTGAATGAAAGGAGCTGGCATCTCACTCTCTTTGAATCTTCTTTATCATGCTAAGAGGAGCAGGAAAAAGCAAAAAATTTCAGAATTGCACCTTGCAATGCGGAGAAATTACTCTTTGTGCATTTACAATATTCATTGATTTTTGCCATTGAAAGACGTCCAGAAATGATTGAAGCTACTGACTGAATGAAAGGAGCTGGCATCTCACTCTCTTTGAATCTTCTTTATCATGCTAAGAGGAGCAGGAAAAAGCAAAAAATTTCAGAATTGCACCTTGCAATGCGGAGAAATTACTGTTTGTGCATTTACAATATTCATTGATTTTTGCCATTGAAAAACGTCCAGAAATGATTGAAGCTACTGACTGAATGAAAGGAGCTGGCATCTCACTCTCTATGAATCTTCTTTATCATGCTAAGAGGAGCAGGAAAAAGCAAAAAATTTCAGAATTGCACCTTGCAATGCGGAGAAATTACTGTTTGTGCATTTACAATATTCATTGATTTTTGCCATTGAAAAACATCATGTTATTCATATACCAGAAATGTTTGAAGCTACTGACTGAATGAAAGGAGCTGGCATCTCACTCTCTTTGAATCTTGTTTATCATGCTAAGAGGAGCAGGAAAAAGCAAAAAATTTCAGAATTGCACCTTGCAATGCGGAGAAATTACTGTTTGTGCATTTACAATATTCATTGATTTTTGCCATTGAAAAACGTCCAGAAATGATTGAAGCTACTGACTGAATGAAAGGAGCTGGCATCTCACTCTCTTTGAATCTTCTTTATCATGCTAAGAGGATCAGGAAAAAGCAAAAAATTTCAAAATTGCACCTTGCAATGCGGAGAAATTACTGTTTGTGCATTTACAATATTCATTGATTTTTGCCATTGAAAAACATCATGTTATTCATATACCAGAAATGTTTGAAGCTACTGACTGAATGAAAGGAGCTGGCATCTCACTCTCTTTGAATCTTCTTTATCATGCTAAGAGGAGCAGGAAAAAGCAAAAAAATTCAGAATTGCACCTTGCAATGCGGAGAAATTACTGTTTGTGCATTTACAATATTCATTGATTTTTGCCATTGAAAAACATCATGTTATTCATATACCAGAAATGTTTGAAGCTACTGACTGAATGAAAGGAGCTGGCATCTCACTCTCTTTGAATCTTCTTTATCATGCTAAGAGGAGCAGGAAAAAGCAAAAAATTTCAGAATTGCACCTTGCAATGCGGAGAAATTACTGTTTGTGCATTTACAATATTCATTGATTTTTGCCATTGAAAAACATCCAGAAATGATTGAAGCTACTGACTGAATGAAAGGAGCTGGCATCTCATTCTCTTTGAATCTTGTTTATCATGCTAAGAGGAGCAGGAAAAAGCAAAAAATTTCAGAATTGCACCTTGCAATGCGGAGAAATTACTGTTTGTGCATTTACAATATTCATTGATTTTTGCCATTGAAAAACGTCCAGAAATGATTGAAGCTACTGACTGAATGAAAGGAGCTGGCATCTCACTCTCTTTGAATCTTCTTTATCATGCTTAGAGGAGCAGGAAAAAGCAAAAAATTTCAGAATTGCACCTTGCAATGCGGAGAAATTACTGTTTGTGCATTTACAATATTCATTGATTTTTGCCATTGAAAAACATCATGTTATTCATATACCAGAAATGTTTGAAGCTACTGACTGAATGAAAGGAGCTGGCATCTCACTCTCTTTGAATCTTCTTTATCATGCTAAGAGGAGCAGGAAAAAGCAAAAAATTTCAGAATTGCACCTTGCAATGCGGAGAAATTACTGTTTGTGCATTTACAATATTCATTGATTTTTGCCATTGAAAAACGTCCAGAAATGATTGAAGCTACTGACTGAATGAAAGGAGCTGGCATCTCACTCTCTTTGAATCTTGTTTATCTTGCTAAGAGGAGCAGGAAAAAGCAAAAAATTTCAGAATTGCACCTTGCAATGCGGAGAAATTACTGTTTGTGCATTTACAATATTCATTGATTTTTGCCATTGAAAAACGTCCAGAAATGATTGAAGCTACTGACTGAATGAAAGGAGCTGGCATCTCACTCTCTTTGAATCTTCTTTACCATGCTAAGAGGAGCAGGAAAAAGCAAAAAATTTCAGAATTGCACCTTGCAATGCGGAGAAATTACTGTTTGTGCATTTACAATATTCATTGATTTTTGCCATTGAAAAACGTCCAGAAATGATTGAAGCTACTGACTGAATGAAAGGAGCTGGCATCTCACTCTCTTTGAATCTTGTTTATCTTGCTAAGAGGAGCAGGAAAAAGCAAAAAATTTCAGAATTGCACCTTGCAATGCGGAGAAATTACTGTTTGTGCATTTACAATATTCATTGATTTTTGCCATTGAAAAACGTCCAGAAATGATTGAAGCTACTGACTGAATGAAAGGAGCTGGCATCTCACTCTCTTTGAATCTTCTTTATCATGCTAAGAGGAGCAGGAAAAAGCAAAAAATTTCAAAATTGCACCTTGCAATGCGGAGAAATTACTGTTTGTGCATTTACAATATTCATTGATTTTTGCCATTGAAAAACATCATGTTATTCATATACCAGAAATGTTTGAAGCTACTGACTGAATGAAAGGAGCTGGCATCTCACTCTCTTTGAATCTTCTTTATCATGCTAAGAGGAGCAGGAAAAAGCAAAAAAATTCAGAATTGCACCTTGCAATGCGGAGAAATTACTGTTTGTGCATTTACAATATTCATTGATTTTTGCCATTGAAAAACGTCCAGAAATGATTGAAGCTACTGACTGAATGAAAGGAGCTGGCATCTCACTCTCTTTGAATCTTCTTTATCATGCTAAGAGGAGCAGGAAAAAGCAAAAAATTTCAGAATTGCACCTTGCAATGCGGAGAAATTACTGTTTGTGCATTTACAATATTCATTGATTTTTGCCATTGAAAAACATCATGTTATTCATATACCAGAAATGTTTGAAGCTACTGACTGAATGAAAGGAGCTGGCATCTCACTCTCTTTGAATCTTCTTTATCATGCTAAGAGGAGCAGGAAAAAGCAAAAAATTTCAGAATTGCACCTTGCAATGCGGAGAAATTACTGTTTGTGCATTTACAATATTCATTGATTTTTGCCATTGAAAAACGTCCAGAAATGATTGAAGCTACTGACTGAATGAAAGGAGCTGGCATCTCATTCTCTTTGAATCTTGTTTATCATGCAAAGAGGAGCAGGAAAAAGCAAAAAATTTCAGAATTGCACCTTGCAATGCGGAGAAATTACTGTTTGTGCATTTACAATATTCATTGATTTTTGCCATTGAAAAACGTCCAGAAATGATTGAAGCTACTGACTGAATGAAAGGAGCTGGCATCTCACTCTCTTTGAATCTTCTTTATATTGCTTAGAGGAGCAGGAAAAAGCAAAAAATTTCAGAATTGCACCTTGCAATGCGGAGAAATTACTGTTTGTGCATTTACAATATTCATTGATTTTTGCCATTGAAAAACATCATGTTATTCATATACCAGAAATGTTTGAAGCTACTGACTGAATGAAAGAAGCTGGCATCTCATTCTCTTTGAATCTTCTTTATCATGCTAAGAGGAGCAGGAAAAAGCAAAAAATTTCAGAATTGCACCTTGCAATGCGGAGAAATTACTGTTTGTGCATTTACAATATTCATTGATTTTTGCCATTGAAAAACGTCCAGAAATGATTGAAGCTACTGACTGAATGAAAGGAGCTGGCATCTCACTCTCTTTGAATCTTGTTTATCATGCTAAGAGGAGCAGGAAAAAGCAAAAAATTTCAGAATTGCACCTTGCAATGCGGAGAAATTACTGTTTGTGCATTTATAATATTCATTGATTTTTGCCATTGAAAAACGTCCAGAAATGATTGAAGCTACTGACTGAATGAAAGGAGCTGGCATCTCACTCTCTTTGAATCTTCTTTATCATGCTAAGAGGAGCAGGAAAAAGCAAAAAATTTCAGAATTGCACCTTGCAATGCGGAGAAATTACTGTTTGTGCATTTACAATATTCAGTGATTTTTGCCATTGAAAAACATCATGTTATTCATATACCAGAAATGTTTGAAGCTACTGACTGAATGAAAGGAGCTGGCATCTCACTCTCTTTGAATCTTCTTTATCATGCTAAGAGGAGCAGGAAAAAGCAAAAAATTTCAGAATTGCACCTTGCAATGCGGAGAAATTACTGTTTGTGAATTTACAATATTCATTGATTTTTGCCATTGAAAAACGTCCAGAAATGATTGAAGCTACTGACTGAATGAAAGGAGCTGGCATCTCACTCTCTTTGAATCTTGTTTATCATGCTAAGAGGAGCAGGAAAAAGCAAAAAATTTCAGAATTGCACCTTGCAATGCGGAGAAATTACTGTTTGTGCATTTACAATATTCATTGATTTTTGCCATTGAAAAACATCATGTTATTCATATACCAGAAATGATTGAAGCTACTGACTGAATGAAAGGAGCTGGCATCTCACTCTCTTTGAATCTTCTTTATCATGCTAAGAGGAGCAGGAAAAAGCAAAAAATTTCAGAATTGCACCTTGCAATGCGGAGAAATTACTGTTTGTGCATTTACAATATTCATTGATTTTTGCCATTGAAAAACGTCCAGAAATGATTGAAGCTACTGACTGAATGAAAGGAGCTGGCATCTCACTCTCTTTGAATCTTCTTTATCATGCTAAGAGGAGCAGGAAAAAGCAAAAAATTTCAGAATTGCACCTTGCAATGCGGAGAAATTACTGTTTGTGCATTTACAATATTCATTGATTTTTGCCATTGAAAAACATCATGTTATTCATATACCAGAAATGTTTGAAGCTACTGACTGAATGAAAGGAGCTGGCATCTCACTCTCTTTGAATCTTCTTTATCATGCTAAGAGGAGCAGGAAAAAGCAAAAAATTTCAGAATTGCACCTTGCAATGCGGAGAAATTACTGTTTGTGCATTTACAATATTCATTGATTTTTGCCATTGAAAAACGTCCAGAAATGATTGAAGCTACTGACTGAATGAAAGGAGCTGGCATCTCACTCTCTTTGAATCTTCTTTATCATGCTAAGAGGAGCAGGAAAAAGCAAAAAATTTCAGAATTGCACCTTGCAATGCGGAGAAATTACTGTTTGTGCATTTACAATATTCAGTGATTTTTGCCATTGAAAAACATCATGTTATTCATATACCAGAAATGTTTGAAGCTACTGACTGAATGAAAGGAGCTGGCATCTCACTCTCTTTGAATCTTCTTTATCATGCTAAGAGGAGCAGGAAAAAGCAAAAAATTTCAGAATTGCACCTTGCAATGCGGAGAAATTACTGTTTGTGCATTTACAATATTCATTGATTTTTGCCATTGAAAAACGTCCAGAAATGATTGAAGCTACTGACTGAATGAAAGGAGCTGGCATCTCACTCTCTTTGAATCTTGTTTATCATGCTAAGAGGAGCAGGAAAAAGCAAAAAATTTCAGAATTGCACCTTGCAATGCGGAGAAATTACTGTTTGTGCATTTACAATATTCATTGATTTTTGCCATTGAAAAACATCATGTTATTCATATACCAGAAATGATTGAAGCTACTGACTGAATGAAAGGAGCTGGCATCTCACTCTCTTTGAATCTTCTTTATCATGCTAAGAGGAGCAGGAAAAAGCAAAAAATTTCAGAATTGCACCTTGCAATGCGGAGAAATTACTGTTTGTGCATTTACAATATTCATTGATTTTTGCCATTGAAAAACGTCCAGAAATGATTGAAGCTACTGACTGAATGAAAGGAGCTGGCATCTCACTCTCTTTGAATCTTCTTTATATTGCTTAGAGGAGCAGGAAAAAGCAAAAAATTTCAGAATTGCACCTTGCAATGCGGAGAAATTACTGTTTGTGCATTTACAATATTCATTGATTTTTGCCATTGAAAAACATCATGTTATTCATATACCAGAAATGTTTGAAGCTACTGACTGAATGAAAGAAGCTGGCATCTCATTCTCTTTGAATCTTCTTTATCATGCTAAGAGGAGCAGGAAAAAGCAAAAAATTTCAGAATTGCACCTTGCAATGCGGAGAAATTACTGTTTGTGCATTTACAATATTCATTGATTTTTGCCATTGAAAAACGTCCAGAAATGATTGAAGCTACTGACTGAATGAAAGGAGCTGGCATCTCACTCTCTTTGAATCTTGTTTATCATGCTAAGAGGAGCAGGAAAAAGCAAAAAATTTCAGAATTGCACCTTGCAATGCGGAGAAATTACTGTTTGTGCATTTACAATATTCATTGATTTTTGCCATTGAAAAACGTCCAGAAATGATTGAAGCTACTGACTGAATGAAAGGAGCTGGCATCTCACTCTCTTTGAATCTTCTTTATCATGCTAAGAGGAGCAGGAAAAAGCAAAAAATTTCAGAATTGCACCTTGCAATGCGGAGAAATTACTGTTTGTGCATTTACAATATTCAGTGATTTTTGCCATTGAAAAACATCATGTTATTCATATACCAGAAATGTTTGAAGCTACTGACTGAATGAAAGGAGCTGGCATCTCACTCTCTTTGAATCTTCTTTATCATGCTAAGAGGAGCAGGAAAAAGCAAAAAATTTCAGAATTGCACCTTGCAATGCGGAGAAATTACTGTTTGTGAATTTACAATATTCATTGATTTTTGCCATTGAAAAACGTCCAGAAATGATTGAAGCTACTGACTGAATGAAAGGAGCTGGCATCTCACTCTCTTTGAATCTTGTTTATCATGCTAAGAGGAGCAGGAAAAAGCAAAAAATTTCAGAATTGCACCTTGCAATGCGGAGAAATTACTGTTTGTGCATTTACAATATTCATTGATTTTTGCCATTGAAAAACATCATGTTATTCATATACCAGAAATGATTGAAGCTACTGACTGAATGAAAGGAGCTGGCATCTCACTCTCTTTGAATCTTCTTTATCATGCTAAGAGGAGCAGGAAAAAGCAAAAAATTTCAGAATTGCACCTTGCAATGCGGAGAAATTACTGTTTGTGCATTTACAATATTCATTGATTTTTGCCATTGAAAAACGTCCAGAAATGATTGAAGCTACTGACTGAATGAAAGGAGCTGGCATCTCACTCTCTTTGAATCTTCTTTATCATGCTAAGAGGAGCAGGAAAAAGCAAAAAATTTCAGAATTGCACCTTGCAATGCGGAGAAATTACTGTTTGTGCATTTACAATATTCATTGATTTTTGCCATTGAAAAACATCATGTTATTCATATACCAGAAATGTTTGAAGCTACTGACTGAATGAAAGGAGCTGGCATCTCACTCTCTTTGAATCTTCTTTATCATGCTAAGAGGAGCAGGAAAAAGCAAAAAATTTCAGAATTGCACCTTGCAATGCGGAGAAATTACTGTTTGTGCATTTACAATATTCATTGATTTTTGCCATTGAAAAACGTCCAGAAATGATTGAAGCTACTGACTGAATGAAAGGAGCTGGCATCTCACTCTCTTTGAATCTTCTTTATCATGCTAAGAGGAGCAGGAAAAAGCAAAAAATTTCAGAATTGCACCTTGCAATGCGGAGAAATTACTGTTTGTGCATTTACAATATTCAGTGATTTTTGCCATTGAAAAACATCATGTTATTCATATACCAGAAATGTTTGAAGCTACTGACTGAATGAAAGGAGCTGGCATCTCACTCTCTTTGAATCTTCTTTATCATGCTAAGAGGAGCAGGAAAAAGCAAAAAATTTCAGAATTGCACCTTGCAATGCGGAGAAATTACTGTTTGTGCATTTACAATATTCATTGATTTTTGCCATTGAAAAACGTCCAGAAATGATTGAAGCTACTGACTGAATGAAAGGAGCTGGCATCTCACTCTCTTTGAATCTTGTTTATCATGCTAAGAGGAGCAGGAAAAAGCAAAAAATTTCAGAATTGCACCTTGCAATGCGGAGAAATTACTGTTTGTGCATTTACAATATTCATTGATTTTTGCCATTGAAAAACATCATGTTATTCATATACCAGAAATGATTGAAGCTACTGACTGAATGAAAGGAGCTGGCATCTCACTCTCTTTGAATCTTCTTTATCATGCTAAGAGGAGCAGGAAAAAGCAAAAAATTTCAGAATTGCACCTTGCAATGCGGAGAAATTACTGTTTGTGCATTTACAATATTCATTGATTTTTGCCATTGAAAAACGTCCAGAAATGATTGAAGCTACTGACTGAATGAAAGGAGCTGGCATCTCACTCTCTTTGAATCTTCTTTATCATGCTAAGAGGAGCAGGAAAAAGCAAAAAATTTCAGAATTGCACCTTGCAATGCGGAGAAATTACTGTTTGTGCATTTACAATATTCATTGATTTTTGCCATTGAAAAACATCATGTTATTCATATACCAGAAATGTTTGAAGCTACTGACTGAATGAAAGGAGCTGGCATCTCACTCTCTTTGAATCTTCTTTATCATGCTAAGAGGAGCAGGAAAAAGCAAAAAATTTCAGAATTGCACCTTGCAATGCGGAGAAATTACTGTTTGTGCATTTACAATATTCATTGATTTTTGCCATTGAAAAACGTTCAGAAATGATTGAAGCTACTGACTGAATGAAAGGAGCTGGCATCTCACTCTCTTTGAATCTTGTTTATCATGCTAAGAGGAGCAGGAAAAAGCAAAAAATTTCAGAATTGCACCTTGCAATGCGGAGAAATTACTGTTTGTGCATTTACAATATTCATTGATTTTTGCCATTGAAAAACGTCCAGAAATGATTGAAGCTACTGACTGAATGAAAGGAGCTGGCATCTCACTCTCTTTGAATCTTCTTTATCATGCTAAGAGGAGCAGGAAAAAGCAAAAAATTTCAGAATTGCACCTTGCAATGCGGAGAAATTACTGTTTGTGCATTTACAATATTCATTGATTTTTGCCATTGAAAAACGTCCAGAAATGATTGAAGCTACTGACTGAATGAAAGGAGCTGGCATCTCACTCTCTTTGAATCTTCTTTATCATGCTAAGAGGAGCAGGAAAAAGCAAAAAATTTCAAAATTGCACCTTGCAATGCGGAGAAATTACTGTTTGTGCATTTACAATATTCATTGATTTTTGCCATTGAAAAACATCATGTTATTCATATACCAGAAATGTTTGAAGCTACTGACTGAATGAAAGGAGCTGGCATCTCACTCTCTTTGAATCTTCTTTATCATGCTAAGAGGAGCAGGAAAAAGCAAAAAAATTCAGAATTGCACCTTGCAATGCGGAGAAATTACTGTTTGTGCATTTACAATATTCATTGATTTTTGCCATTGAAAAACATCATGTTATTCATATACCAGAAATGTTTGAAGCTACTGACTGAATGAAAGGAGCTGGCATCTCACTCTCTTTGAATCTTCTTTATCATGCTAAGAGGAGCAGGAAAAAGCAAAAAATTTCAGAATTGCACCTTGCAATGCGGAGAAATTACTGTTTGTGCATTTACAATATTCATTGATTTTTGCCATTGAAAAACGTCCAGAAATGATTGAAGCTACTGACTGAATGAAAGGAGCTGGCATCTCATTCTCTTTGAATCTTGTTTATCATGCTAAGAGGAGCAGGAAAAAGCAAAAAATTTCAGAATTGCACCTTGCAATGCGGAGAAATTACTGTTTGTGCATTTACAATATTCATTGATTTTTGCCATTGAAAAACGTCCAGAAATGATTGAAGCTACTGACTGAATGAAAGGAGCTGGCATCTCACTCTCTTTGAATCTTCTTTATCATGCTTAGAGGAGCAGGAAAAAGCAAAAAATTTCAGAATTGCACCTTGCAATGCGGAGAAATTACTGTTTGTGCATTTACAATATTCATTGATTTTTGCCATTGAAAAACATCATGTTATTCATATACCAGAAATGTTTGAAGCTACTGACTGAATGAAAGGAGCTGGCATCTCACTCTCTTTGAATCTTCTTTATCATGCTAAGAGGAGCAGAAAAAAGCAAAAAATTTCAGAATTGCACCTTGCAATGCGGAGAAATTACTGTTTGTGCATTTACAATATTCATTGATTTTTGCCATTGAAAAACATCCAGAAATGATTGAAGCTACTGACTGAATGAAAGGAGCTGGCATCTCACTCTCTTTGAATCTTGTTTATCATGCTAAGAGGAGCAGGAAAAAGCAAAAAATTTCAGAATTGCACCTTGCAATGCGGAGAAATTACTGTTTGTGCATTTACAATATTCATTGATTTTTGCCATTGAAAAACATCATGTTATTCATATACCAGAAATGTTTGAAGCTACTGACTGAATGAAAGGAGCTGGCATCTCACTCTCTTTGAATCTTCTTTATCATGCTAAGAGGAGCAGGAAAAAGCAAAAAATTTCAGAATTGCACCTTGCAATGCGGAGAAATTACTGTTTGTGCATTTACAATATTCATTGATTTTTGCCATTGAAAAACGTCCAGAAATGATTGAAGCTACTGACTGAATGAAAGGAGCTGGCATCTCACTCTCTTTGAATCTTGTTTATCTTGCTAAGAGGAGCAGGAAAAAGCAAAAAATTTCAGAATTGCACCTTGCAATGCGGAGAAATTACTGTTTGTGCATTTACAATATTCATTGATTTTTGCCATTGAAAAACGTCCAGAAATGATTGAAGCTACTGACTGAATGAAAGGAGCTGGCATCTCACTCTCTTTGAATCTTCTTTACCATGCTAAGAGGAGCAGGAAAAAGCAAAAAATTTCAGAATTGCACCTTGCAATGCGGAGAAATTACTGTTTGTGCATTTACAATATTCATTGATTTTTGCCATTGAAAAACGTCCAGAAATGATTGAAGCTACTGACTGAATGAAAGGAGCTGGCATCTCACTCTCTTTGAATCTTGTTTATCTTGCTAAGAGGAGCAGGAAAAAGCAAAAAATTTCAGAATTGCACCTTGCAATGCGGAGAAATTACTGTTTGTGCATTTACAATATTCATTAATTTTTGCCATTGAAAAACGTCCAGAAATGATTGAAGCTACTGACTGAATGAAAGGAGCTGGCATCTCACTCTCTTTGAATCTTCTTTATCATGCTAAGAGGAGCAGGAAAAAGCAAAAAATTTCAAAATTGCACCTTGCAATGCGGAGAAATTACTGTTTGTGCATTTACAATATTCATTGATTTTTGCCATTGAAAAACATCATGTTATTCATATACCAGAAATGTTTGAAGCTACTGACTGAATGAAAGGAGCTGGCATCTCACTCTCTTTGAATCTTCTTTATCATGCTAAGAGGAGCAGGAAAAAGCAAAAAAATTCAGAATTGCACCTTGCAATGCGGAGAAATTACTGTTTGTGCATTTACAATATTCATTGATTTTTGCCATTGAAAAACGTCCAGAAATGATTGAAGCTACTGACTGAATGAAAGGAGCTGGCATCTCACTCTCTTTGAATCTTCTTTATCATGCTAAGAGGAGCAGGAAAAAGCAAAAAATTTCAGAATTGCACATTGCAATGCGGAGAAATTACTGTTTGTGCATTTACAATATTCATTGATTTTTGCCATTGAAAAACATCATGTTATTCATATACCAGAAATGTTTGAAGCTACTGACTGAATGAAAGGAGCTGGCATCTCACTCTCTTTGAATCTTCTTTATCATGCTAAGAGGAGCAGGAAAAAGCAAAAAATTTCAGAATTGCACCTTGCAATGCGGAGAAATTACTGTTTGTGCATTTACAATATTCATTGATTTTTGCCATTGAAAAACGTCCAGAAATGATTGAAGCTACTGACTGAATGAAAGGAGCTGGCATCTCACTCTCTTTGAATCTTGTTTATCATGCTAAGAGGAGCAGGAAAAAGCAAAAAATTTCAGAATTGCACCTTGCAATGCGGAGAAATTACTGTTTGTGCATTTACAATATTCATTGATTTTTGCCATTGAAAAACATCATGTTATTCATATACCAGAAATGATTGAAGCTACTGACTGAATGAAAGGAGCTGGCATCTCACTCTCTTTGAATCTTCTTTATCATGCTAAGAGGAGCAGGAAAAAGCAAAAAATTTCAGAATTGCACCTTGCAATGCGGAGAAATTACTGTTTGTGCATTTACAATATTCATTGATTTTTGCCATTGAAAAACGTCCAGAAATGATTGAAGCTACTGACTGAATGAAAGGAGCTGGCATCTCACTCTCTTTGAATCTTCTTTATCATGCTAAGAGGAGCAGGAAAAAGCAAAAAATTTCAGAATTGCACCTTGCAATGCGGAGAAATTACTGTTTGTGCATTTACAATATTCATTGATTTTTGCCATTGAAAAACATCATGTTATTCATATACCAGAAATGTTTGAAGCTACTGACTGAATGAAAGGAGCTGGCATCTCACTCTCTTTGAATCTTCTTTATCATGCTAAGAGGAGCAGGAAAAAGCAAAAAATTTCAGAATTGCACCTTGCAATGCGGAGAAATTACTGTTTGTGCATTTACAATATTCATTGATTTTTGCCATTGAAAAACGTTCAGAAATGATTGAAGCTACTGACTGAATGAAAGGAGCTGGCATCTCACTCTCTTTGAATCTTGTTTATCATGCTAAGAGGAGCAGGAAAAAGCAAAAAATTTCAGAATTGCACCTTGCAATGCGGAGAAATTACTGTTTGTGCATTTACAATATTCATTGATTTTTGCCATTGAAAAACGTCCAGAAATGATTGAAGCTACTGACTGAATGAAAGGAGCTGGCATCTCACTCTCTTTGAATCTTCTTTATCATGCTAAGAGGAGCAGGAAAAAGCAAAAAATTTCAGAATTGCACCTTGCAATGCGGAGAAATTACTGTTTGTGCATTTACAATATTCATTGATTTTTGCCATTGAAAAACGTCCAGAAATGATTGAAGCTACTGACTGAATGAAAGGAGCTGGCATCTCACTCTCTTTGAATCTTCTTTATCATGCTAAGAGGAGCAGGAAAAAGCAAAAAATTTCAAAATTGCACCTTGCAATGCGGAGAAATTACTGTTTGTGCATTTACAATATTCATTGATTTTTGCCATTGAAAAACATCATGTTATTCATATACCAGAAATGTTTGAAGCTACTGACTGAATGAAAGGAGCTGGCATCTCACTCTCTTTGAATCTTCTTTATCATGCTAAGAGGAGCAGGAAAAAGCAAAAAAATTCAGAATTGCACCTTGCAATGCGGAGAAATTACTGTTTGTGCATTTACAATATTCATTGATTTTTGCCATTGAAAAACATCATGTTATTCATATACCAGAAATGTTTGAAGCTACTGACTGAATGAAAGGAGCTGGCATCTCACTCTCTTTGAATCTTCTTTATCATGCTAAGAGGAGCAGGAAAAAGCAAAAAATTTCAGAATTGCACCTTGCAATGCGGAGAAATTACTGTTTGTGCATTTACAATATTCATTGATTTTTGCCATTGAAAAACGTCCAGAAATGATTGAAGCTACTGACTGAATGAAAGGAGCTGGCATCTCATTCTCTTTGAATCTTGTTTATCATGCTAAGAGGAGCAGGAAAAAGCAAAAAATTTCAGAATTGCACCTTGCAATGCGGAGAAATTACTGTTTGTGCATTTACAATATTCATTGATTTTTGCCATTGAAAAACATCCAGAAATGATTGAAGCTACTGACTGAATGAAAGGAGCTGGCATCTCACTCTCTTTGAATCTTCTTTATCATGCTTAGAGGAGCAGGAAAAAGCAAAAAATTTCAGAATTGCACCTTGCAATGCGGAGAAATTACTGTTTGTGCATTTACAATATTCATTGATTTTTGCCATTGAAAAACATCATGTTATTCATATACCAGAAATGTTTGAAGCTACTGACTGAATGAAAGGAGCTGGCATCTCACTCTCTTTGAATCTTCTTTATCATGCTAAGAGGAGCAGAAAAAAGCAAAAAATTTCAGAATTGCACCTTGCAATGCGGAGAAATTACTGTTTGTGCATTTACAATATTCATTGATTTTTGCCATTGAAAAACATCCAGAAATGATTGAAGCTACTGACTGAATGAAAGGAGCTGGCATCTCACTCTCTTTGAATCTTGTTTATCATGCTAAGAGGAGCAGGAAAAAGCAAAAAATTTCAGAATTGCACCTTGCAATGCGGAGAAATTACTGTTTGTGCATTTACAATATTCATTGATTTTTGCCATTGAAAAACGTCCAGAAATGATTGAAGCTACTGACTGAATGAAAGGAGCTGGCATCTCACTCTCTTTGAATCTTCTTTATCATGCTAAGAGGAGCAGGAAAAAGCAAAAAATTTCAAAATTGCACCTTGCAATGCGGAGAAATTACTGTTTGTGCATTTACAATATTCATTGATTTTTGCCATTGAAAAACATCATGTTATTCATATACCAGAAATGTTTGAAGCTACTGACTGAATGAAAGGAGCTGGCATCTCACTCTCTTTGAATCTTCTTTATCATGCTAAGAGGAGCAGGAAAAAGCAAAAAATTTCAGAATTGCACCTTGCAATGCGGAGAAATTACTGTTTGTGCATTTACAATATTCATTGATTTTTGCCATTGAAAAACGTCCAGAAATGATTGAAGCTACTGACTGAATGAAAGGAGCTGGCATCTCACTCTCTTTGAATCTTGTTTATCTTGCTAAGAGGAGCAGGAAAAAGCAAAAAATTTCAGAATTGCACCTTGCAATGCGGAGAAATTACTGTTTGTGCATTTACAATATTCATTGATTTTTGCCATTGAAAAACGTCCAGAAATGATTGAAGCTACTGACTGAATGAAAGGAGCTGGCATCTCACTCTCTTTGAATCTTCTTTACCATGCTAAGAGGAGCAGGAAAAAGCAAAAAATTTCAGAATTGCACCTTGCAATGCGGAGAAATTACTGTTTGTGCATTTACAATATTCATTGATTTTTGCCATTGAAAAACGTCCAGAAATGATTGAAGCTACTGACTGAATGAAAGGAGCTGGCATCTCACTCTCTTTGAATCTTGTTTATCTTGCTAAGAGGAGCAGGAAAAAGCAAAAAATTTCAGAATTGCACCTTGCAATGCGGAGAAATTACTGTTTGTGCATTTACAATATTCATTAATTTTTGCCATTGAAAAACGTCCAGAAATGATTGAAGCTACTGACTGAATGAAAGGAGCTGGCATCTCACTCTCTTTGAATCTTCTTTATCATGCTAAGAGGAGCAGGAAAAAGCAAAAAATTTCAAAATTGCACCTTGCAATGCGGAGAAATTACTGTTTGTGCATTTACAATATTCATTGATTTTTGCCATTGAAAAACATCATGTTATTCATATACCAGAAATGTTTGAAGCTACTGACTGAATGAAAGGAGCTGGCATCTCACTCTCTTTGAATCTTCTTTATCATGCTAAGAGGAGCAGGAAAAAGCAAAAAAATTCAGAATTGCACCTTGCAATGCGGAGAAATTACTGTTTGTGCATTTACAATATTCATTGATTTTTGCCATTGAAAAACGTCCAGAAATGATTGAAGCTACTGACTGAATGAAAGGAGCTGGCATCTCACTCTCTTTGAATCTTCTTTATCATGCTAAGAGGAGCAGGAAAAAGCAAAAAATTTCAGAATTGCACCTTGCAATGCGGAGAAATTACTGTTTGTGCATTTACAATATTCATTGATTTTTGCCATTGAAAAACATCATGTTATTCATATACCAGAAATGTTTGAAGCTACTGACTGAATGAAAGGAGCTGGCATCTCACTCTCTTTGAATCTTCTTTATCATGCTAAGAGGAGCAGGAAAAAGCAAAAAATTTCAGAATTGCACCTTGCAATGCGGAGAAATTACTGTTTGTGCATTTACAATATTCATTGATTTTTGCCATTGAAAAACGTCCAGAAATGATTGAAGCTACTGACTGAATGAAAGGAGCTGGCATCTCATTCTCTTTGAATCTTGTTTATCATGCAAAGAGGAGCAGGAAAAAGCAAAAAATTTCAGAATTGCACCTTGCAATGCGGAGAAATTACTGTTTGTGCATTTACAATATTCATTGATTTTTGCCATTGAAAAACGTCCAGAAATGATTGAAGCTACTGACTGAATGACAGGAGCTGGCATCTCACTCTCTTTGAATCTTCTTTATATTGCTTAGAGGAGCAGGAAAAAGCAAAAAATTTCAGAATTGCACCTTGCAATGCGGAGAAATTACTGTTTGTGCATTTACAATATTCATTGATTTTTGCCATTGAAAAACATCCAGAAATGATTGAAGCTACTGACTGAATGAAAGGAGCTGGCATCTCACTCTCTTTGAATCTTGTTTATCTTGCTAAGAGGAGCAGGAAAAAGCAAAAAATTTCAGAATTGCACCTTGCAATGCGGAGAAATTACTGTTTGTGCATTTACAATATTCATTGATTTTTGCCATTGAAAAACGTCCAGAAATGATTGAAGCTACTGACTGAATGAAAGGAGCTGGCATCTCACTCTCTTTGAATCTTCTTTATCATGCTAAGAGGAGCAGGAAAAAGCAAAAAATTTCAGAATTGCACCTTGCAATGCGGAGAAATTACTGTTTGTGCATTTACAATATTCATTGATTTTTGCCATTGAAAAACGTCCAGAAATGATTGAAGCTACTGACTGAATGAAAGGAGCTGGCATCTCACTGTCTTTGAATCTTCTTTATCATGCTAAGAGGAGCAGGAAAAAGCAAAAAATTTCAGAATTGCACCTTGCAATGCGGAGAAATTACTGTTTGTGCATTTACAATATTCATTGATTTTTGCCATTGAAAAACGTCCAGAAATGATTGAAGCTACTGACTGAATGAAAGGAGCTGGCATCTCACTCTCTTTGAATCTTCTTTATCATGCTAAGAGGAGCAGGAAAAAGCAAAAAATTTCAGAATTGCACCTTGCAATGCGGAGAAATTACTGTTTGTGCATTTACTATATTCATTGATTTTTGCCATTGAAAAACATCATGTTATTCATATACCAGAAATGTTTGAAGCTACTGACTGAATGAAAGGAGCTGGCATCTCACTCTCTTTGAATCTTCTTTATCATGCTAAGAGGAGCAGGAAAAAGCAAAAAATTTCAGAATTGCACCTTGCAATGCGGAGAAATTACTGTTTGTGCATTTACAATATTCATTGATTTTTGCCATTGAAAAACGTCCAGAAATGATTGAAGCTACTGACTGAATGAAAGGAGCTGGCATCTCACTCTCTTTGAATCTTGTTTATCATGCTAAGAGGAGCAGGAAAAAGCAAAAAATTTCAGAATTCCACCTTGCAATGCGGAGAAATTACTGTTTGTGCATTTACAATATTCATTGATTTTTGCCATTGAAAAACGTCCAGAAATGATTGAAGCTACTGACTGAATGAAAGGAGCTGGCATCTCACTCTCTTTGAATCTTCTTTATCATGCTAAGAGGAGCAGGAAAAAGCAAAAAATTTCAGAATTGCACCTTGCAATGCGGAGAAATTACTGTTTGTGCATTTACAATATTCATTGATTTTTGCCATTGAAAAACATCATGTTATTCATATACCAGAAATGATTGAAGCTACTGACTGAATGAAAGGAGCTGGCATCTCACTCTCTTTGAATCTTCTTTATCATGCTAAGAGGAGCAGGAAAAAGCAAAAAATTTCAGAATTGCACCTTGCAATGCGAGAAATTACTCTTTGTGCATTTACAATATTCATTGATTTTTGCCATTGAAAGACGTCCAGAAATGATTGAAGCTACTGACTGAATGAAAGGAGCTGGCATCTCACTCTCTTTGAATCTTCTTTATCATGCTAAGAGGAGCAGGAAAAAGCAAAAAATTTCAGAATTGCACCTTGCAATGCGGAGAAATTACTGTTTGTGCATTTACAATATTCATTGATTTTTGCCATTGAAAAACGTCCAGAAATGATTGAAGCTACTGACTGAATGAAAGGAGCTGGCATCTCACTCTCTTTGAATCTTCTTTATATTGCTTAGAGGAGCAGGAAAAAGCAAAAAATTTCAGAATTGCACCTTGCAATGCGGAGAAATTACTGTTTGTGCATTTACAATATTCATTGATTTTTGCCATTGAAAAACATCATGTTATTCATATACCAGAAATGTTTGAAGCTACTGACTGAATGAAAGGAGCTGGCATCTCACTCTCTTTGAATCTTCTTTATCATGCTAAGAGGAGCAGGAAAAAGCAAAAAATTTCAGAATTGCACCTTGCAATGCGGAGAAATTACTGTTTGTGCATTTACAATATTCATTGATTTTTGCCATTGAAAAACGTCCAGAAATGATTGAAGCTACTGACTGAATGAAAGGAGCTGGCATCTCACTCTCTTTGAATCTTCTTTATCATGCTAAGAGGAGCAGGAAAAAGCAAAAAATTTCAGAATTGCACCTTGCAATGCGGAGAAATTACTGTTTGTGCATTTACAATATTAATTGATTTTTGCCATTGAAAAACATCATGTTATTCATATACCAGAAATGTTTGAAGCTACTGACTGAATGAAAGGAGCTGGCATCTCACTCTCTTTGAATCTTCTTTATCATGCTAAGAGGAGCAGGAAAAAGCAAAAAATTTCAGAATTGCACCTTGCAATGCGGAGAAATTACTGTTTGTGCATTTACAATATTCATTGATTTTTGCCATTGAAAAACGTCCAGAAATGATTGAAGCTACTGACTGAATGAAAGGAGCTGGCATCTCATTCTCTTTGAATCTTGTTTATCATGCAAAGAGGAGCAGGAAAAAGCAAAAAATTTCAGAATTGCACCTTGCAATGCGGAGAAATTACTGTTTGTGCATTTACAATATTCATTGATTTTTGCCATTGAAAAACGTCCAGAAATGATTGAAGCTACTGACTGAATGACAGGAGCTGGCATCTCACTCTCTTTGAATCTTCTTTATATTGCTTAGAGGAGCAGGAAAAAGCAAAAAATTTCAGAATTGCACCTTGCAATGCGGAGAAATTACTGTTTGTGCATTTACAATATTCATTGATTTTTGCCATTGAAAAACATCATGTTATTCATATACCAGAAATGTTTGAAGCTACTGACTGAATGAAAGGAGCTGGCATCTCACTCTCTTTGAATCTTCTTTATCATGCTAAGAGGAGCAGGAAAAAGCAAAAAAATTCAGAATTGCACCTTGCAATGCGGAGAAATTACTGTTTGTGCATTTACAATATTCATTGATTTTTGCCATTGAAAAACGTCCAGAAATGATTGAAGCTACTGACTGAATGAAAGGAGCTGGCATCTCACTCTCTTTGAATCTTGTTTATCATGCTAAGAGGAGCAGGAAAAAGCAAAAAATTTCAGAATTGCACCTTGCAATGCGGAGAAATTACTGTTTGTGCATTTACAATATTCATTGATTTTTGCCATTGAAAAACGTCCAGAAATGATTGAAGCTACTGACTGAATGAAAGGAGCTGGCATCTCACTCTCTTTGAATCTTCTTTATCATGCTAAGAGGAGCAGGAAAAAGCAAAAAGTTTCAGAATTGCACCTTGCAATGCGGAGAAATTACTGTTTGTGCATTTACAATATTCAGTGATTTTTGCCATTGAAAAACATCATGTTATTCATATACCAGAAATGTTTGAAGCTACTGACTGAATGAAAGGAGCTGGCATCTCACTCTCTTTGAATCTTCTTTATCATGCTAAGAGGAGCAGGAAAAAGCAAAAAATTTCAGAATTGCACCTTGCAATGCGGAGAAATTACTGTTTGTGCATTTACAATATTCATTGATTTTTGCCATTGAAAAACGTCCAGAAATGATTGAAGCTACTGACTGAATGAAAGGAGCTGGCATCTCACTCTCTTTGAATCTTGTTTATCATGCTAAGAGGAGCAGGAAAAAGCAAAAAATTTCAGAATTGCACCTTGCAATGCGGAGAAATTACTGTTTGTGCATTTACAATATTCATTGATTTTTGCCATTGAAAAACATCATGTTATTCATATACCAGAAATGATTGAAGCTACTGACTGAATGAAAGGAGCTGGCATCTCACTCTCTTTGAATCTTCTTTATCATGCTAAGAGGAGCAGGAAAAAGCAAAAAATTTCAGAATTGCACCTTGCAATGCGGAGAAATTACTGTTTGTGCATTTACAATATTCATTGATTTTTGCCATTGAAAAACATCATGTTATTCATATACCAGAAATGATTGAAGCTACTGACTGAATGAAAGGAGCTGGCATCTCACTCTCTTTGAATCTTCTTTATCATGCTAAGAGGAGCAGTAAAAAGCAAAAAATTTCAGAATTGCACCTTGCAATGCGGAGAAATTACTGTTTGTGCATTTACAATATTCAATGATTTTTGCCATTGAAAAACGTCCAGAAATGATTGAAGCTACTGACTGAATGAAAGGAGCTGGCATCTCACTCTCTTTGAATCTTCTTTATCATGCTAAGAGGAGCAGGAAAAAGCAAAAAATTTCAGAATTGCACCTTGCAATGCGGAGAAATTACTGTTTGTGCATTTACAATATTCATTGATTTTTGCCATTGAAAAACATCATGTTATTCATATACCAGAAATGTTTGAAGCTACTGACAATGAAAGGAGCTGGCATCTCACTCTTTGAATCTTCTTTATCATGCTAGGAGGAGCAGGAAAAAGCAAAAAATTTCAGAATTGCACCTTGCAATGCGGAGAAATTACTCTTTGTGCATTTACAATATTCATTGATTTTTGCCATTGAAAAACGTCCAGAAATGATTGAAGCTACTGACTGAATGAAAGGAGCTGGCATCTCACTCTCTTTGAATCTTCTTTATCATGCTAAGAGGAGCAGGAAAAAGCAAAAAATTTCAGAATTGCACCTTGCAATGCGGAGAAATTACTGTTTGTGCATTTACAATATTCATTGATTTTTGCCATTGAAAAACGTCCAGAAATGATTGAAGCTACTGACTGAATGAAAGGAGCTGGCATCTCACTCTCTTTGAATCTTCTTTATCATGCTAAGAGGAGCAGGAAAAAGCAAAAAATTTCAGAATTGCACCTTGCAATGCGGAGAAATTACTGTTTGTGCATTTACAATATTCATTGATTTTTGCCATTGAAAAACGTCCAGAAATGATTGAAGCTACTGACTGAATGAAAGGAGCTGGCATCTCACTCTCTTTGAATCTTCTTTATCATGCTAAGAGGAGCAGGAAAAAGCAAAAAATTTCAGAATTGCACCTTGCAATGCGGAGAAATTACTGTTTGTGCATTTACAATATTCATTGATTTTTGCCATTGAAAAACGTCCAGAAATGATTGAAGCTACTGACTGAATGAAAGGAGCTGGCATCTCACTCTCTTTGAATCTTCTTTATCATGCTAAGAGGAGCAGGAAAAAGCAAAAAATTTCAGAATTGCACCTTGCAATGCGGAGAAATTACTGTTTGTGCATTTACTATATTCATTGATTTTTGCCATTGAAAAACATCATGTTATTCATATACCAGAAATGTTTGAAGCTACTGACTGAATGAAAGGAGCTGGCATCTCACTCTCTTTGAATCTTCTTTATCATGCTAAGAGGAGCAGGAAAAAGCAAAAAATTTCAGAATTGCACCTTGCAATGCGGAGAAATTACTGTTTGTGCATTTACAATATTCATTGATTTTTGCCATTGAAAAACGTCCAGAAATGATTGAAGCTACTGACTGAATGAAAGGAGCTGGCATCTCACTCTCTTTGAATCTTGTTTATCATGCTAAGAGGAGCAGGAAAAAGCAAAAAATTTCAGAATTCCACCTTGCAATGCGGAGAAATTACTGTTTGTGCATTTACAATATTCATTGATTTTTGCCATTGAAAAACGTCCAGAAATGATTGAAGCTACTGACTGAATGAAAGGAGCTGGCATCTCACTCTCTTTGAATCTTCTTTATCATGCTAAGAGGAGCAGGAAAAAGCAAAAAATTTCAGAATTGCACCTTGCAATGCGGAGAAATTACTGTTTGTGCATTTACAATATTCATTGATTTTTGCCATTGAAAAACATCATGTTATTCATATACCAGAAATGATTGAAGCTACTGACTGAATGAAAGGAGCTGGCATCTCACTCTCTTTGAATCTTCTTTATCATGCTAAGAGGAGCAGGAAAAAGCAAAAAATTTCAGAATTGCACCTTGCAATGCGGAGAAATTACTCTTTGTGCATTTACAATATTCATTGATTTTTGCCATTGAAAGACGTCCAGAAATGATTGAAGCTACTGACTGAATGAAAGGAGCTGGCATCTCACTCTCTTTGAATCTTCTTTATCATGCTAAGAGGAGCAGGAAAAAGCAAAAAATTTCAGAATTGCACCTTGCAATGCGGAGAAATTACTGTTTGTGCATTTACAATATTCATTGATTTTTGCCATTGAAAAACGTCCAGAAATGATTGAAGCTACTGACTGAATGAAAGGAGCTGGCATCTCACTCTCTTTGAATCTTCTTTATCATGCTAAGAGGAGCAGGAAAAAGCAAAAAATTTCAGAATTGCACCTTGCAATGCGGAGAAATTACTGTTTGTGCATTTACAATATTCATTGATTTTTGCCATTGAAAAACATCATGTTATTCATATACCAGAAATGTTTGAAGCTACTGACTGAATGAAAGGAGCTGGCATCTCACTCTCTTTGAATCTTCTTTATCATGCTAAGAGGAGCAGGAAAAAGCAAAAAATTTCAGAATTGCACCTTGCAATGCGGAGAAATTACTGTTTGTGCATTTACAATATTCATTGATTTTTGCCATTGAAAAAAGTTCAGAAATGATTGAAGCTACTGACTGAATGAAAGGAGCTGGCATCTCACTCTCTTTGAATCTTGTTTATCATGCTAAGAGGAGCAGGAAAAAGCAAAAAATTTCAGAATTGCACCTTGCAATGCGGAGAAATTACTGTTTGTGCATTTACAATATTCATTGATTTTTGCCATTGAAAAACGTCCAGAAATGATTGAAGCTACTGACTGAATGAAAGGAGCTGGCATCTCACTCTCTTTGAATCTTCTTTATCATGCTAAGAGGAGCAGGAAAAAGCAAAAAATTTCAGAATTGCACCTTGCAATGCGGAGAAATTACTGTTTGTGCATTTACAATATTCATTGATTTTTGCCATTGAAAAACGTCCAGAAATGATTGAAGCTACTGACTGAATGAAAGGAGCTGGCATCTCACTCTCTTTGAATCTTCTTTATCATGCTAAGAGGAGCAGGAAAAAGCAAAAAATTTCAAAATTGCACCTTGCAATGCGGAGAAATTACTGTTTGTGCATTTACAATATTCATTGATTTTTGCCATTGAAAAACATCATGTTATTCATATACCTGAAATGTTTGAAGCTACTGACTGAATGAAAGGAGCTGGCATCTCACTCTCTTTGAATCTTCTTTATCATGCTAAGAGGAGCAGGAAAAAGCAGAAAAATTCAGAATTGCACCTTGCAATGCGGAGAAATTACTGTTTGTGCATTTACAATATTCATTGATTTTTGCCATTGAAAAACATCATGTTATTCATATACCAGAAATGTTTGAAGCTACTGACTGAATGAAAGGAGCTGGCATCTCACTCTCTTTGAATCTTCTTTATCATGCTAAGAGGAGCAGGAAAAAGCAAAAAATTTCAGAATTGCACCTTGCAATGCGGAGAAATTACTGTTTGTGCATTTACAATATTCATTGATTTTTGCCATTGAAAAACGTCCAGAAATGATTGAAGCTACTGACTGAATGAAAGGAGCTGGCATCTCATTCTCTTTGAATCTTGTTTATCATGCTAAGAGGAGCAGGAAAAAGCAAAAAATTTCAGAATTGCACCTTGCAATGCGGAGAAATTACTGTTTGTGCATTTACAATATTCATTGATTTTTGCCATTGAAAAACGTCCAGAAATGATTGAAGCTACTGACTGAATGAAAGGAGCTGGCATCTCACTCTCTTTGAATCTTCTATATCATGCTTAGAGGAGCAGGAAAAAGCAAAAAATTTCAGAATTGCACCTTGCAATGCGGAGAAATTACTGTTTGTGCATTTACAATATTCATTGATTTTTGCCATTGAAAAACATCATGTTATTCATATACCAGAAATGTTTGAAGCTACTGACTGAATGAAAGGAGCTGGCATCTCACTCTCTTTGAATCTTCTTTATCATGCTAAGAGGAGCAGAAAAAAGCAAAAAATTTCAGAATTGCACCTTGCAATGCGGAGAAATTACTGTTTGTGCATTTACAATATTCATTGATTTTTGCCATTGAAAAACATCCAGAAATGATTGAAGCTACTGACTGAATGAAAGGAGCTGGCATCTCACTCTCTTTGAATCTTGTTTATCATGCTAAGAGGAGCAGGAAAAAGCAAAAAATTTCAGAATTGCACCTTGCAATGCGGAGAAATTACTGTTTGTGCATTTACAATATTCATTGATTTTTGCCATTGAAAAACATCATGTTATTCATATACCTGAAATGTTTGAAGCTACTGACTGAATGAAAGGAGCTGGCATCTCACTCTCTTTGAATCTTCTTTATCATGCTAAGAGTAGCAGGAAAAAGCAGAAAAATTCAGAATTGCACCTTGCAATGCGGAGAAATTACTGTTTGTGCATTTACAATATTCATTGATTTTTGCCATTGAAAAACATCATGTTATTCATATACCAGAAATGTTTGAAGCTACTGACTGAATGAAAGGAGCTGGCATCTCACTCTCTTTGAATCTTCTTTATCATGCTAAGAGGAGCAGGAAAAAGCAAAAAATTTCAGAATTGCACCTTGCAATGCGGAGAAATTACTGTTTGTGCATTTACAATATTCATTGATTTTTGCCATTGAAAAACATCATGTTATTCATATACCAGAAATGATTGAAGCTACTGACTGAATGAAAGGAGCTGGCATCTCACTCTCTTTGAATCTTCTTTATCATGCTAAGAGGAGCAGGAAAAAGCAAAAAATTTCAGAATTGCACCTTGCAATGCGGAGAAATTACTCTTTGTGCATTTACAATATTCATTGATTTTTGCCATTGAAAGACGTCCAGAAATGATTGAAGCTACTGACTGAATGAAAGGAGCTGGCATCTCACTCTCTTTGAATCTTCTTTATCATGCTAAGAGGAGCAGGAAAAAGCAAAAAATTTCAGAATTGCACCTTGCAATGCGGAGAAATTACTGTTTGTGCATTTACAATATTCATTGATTTTTGCCATTGAAAAACGTCCAGAAATGATTGAAGCTACTGACTGAATGAAAGGAGCTGGCATCTCACTCTCTTTGAATCTTCTTTATCATGCTAAGAGGAGCAGGAAAAAGCAAAAAATTTCAGAATTGCACCTTGCAATGCGGAGAAATTACTGTTTGTGCATTTACAATATTCATTGATTTTTGCCATTGAAAAACATCATGTTATTCATATACCAGAAATGTTTGAAGCTACTGACTGAATGAAAGGAGCTGGCATCTCACTCTCTTTGAATCTTCTTTATCATGCTAAGAGGAGCAGGAAAAAGCAAAAAATTTCAGAATTGCACCTTGCAATGCGGAGAAATTACTGTTTGTGCATTTACAATATTCATTGATTTTTGCCATTGAAAAACGTTCAGAAATGATTGAAGCTACTGACTGAATGAAAGGAGCTGGCATCTCACTCTCTTTGAATCTTGTTTATCATGCTAAGAGGAGCAGGAAAAAGCAAAAAATTTCAGAATTGCACCTTGCAATGCGGAGAAATTACTGTTTGTGCATTTACAATATTCATTGATTTTTGCCATTGAAAAACGTCCAGAAATGATTGAAGCTACTGACTGAATGAAAGGAGCTGGCATCTCACTCTCTTTGAATCTTCTTTATCATGCTAAGAGGAGCAGGAAAAAGCAAAAAATTTCAGAATTGCACCTTGCAATGCGGAGAAATTACTGTTTGTGCATTTACAATATTCATTGATTTTTGCCATTGAAAAACGTCCAGAAATGATTGAAGCTACTGACTGAATGAAAGGAGCTGGCATCTCACTCTCTTTGAATCTTCTTTATCATGCTAAGAGGAGCAGGAAAAAGCAAAAAATTTCAAAATTGCACCTTGCAATGCGGAGAAATTACTGTTTGTGCATTTACAATATTCATTGATTTTTGCCATTGAAAAACATCATGTTATTCATATACCTGAAATGTTTGAAGCTACTGACTGAATGAAAGGAGCTGGCATCTCACTCTCTTTGAATCTTCTTTATCATGCTAAGAGGAGCAGGAAAAAGCAGAAAAATTCAGAATTGCACCTTGCAATGCGGAGAAATTACTGTTTGTGCATTTACAATATTCATTGATTTTTGCCATTGAAAAACATCATGTTATTCATATACCAGAAATGTTTGAAGCTACTGACTGAATGAAAGGAGCTGGCATCTCACTCTCTTTGAATCTTCTTTATCATGCTAAGAGGAGCAGGAAAAAGCAAAAAATTTCAGAATTGCACCTTGCAATGCGGAGAAATTACTGTTTGTGCATTTACAATATTCATTGATTTTTGCCATTGAAAAACGTCCAGAAATGATTGAAGCTACTGACTGAATGAAAGGAGCTGGCATCTCATTCTCTTTGAATCTTGTTTATCATGCTAAGAGGAGCAGGAAAAAGCAAAAAATTTCAGAATTGCACCTTGCAATGCGGAGAAATTACTGTTTGTGCATTTACAATATTCATTGATTTTTGCCATTGAAAAACGTCCAGAAATGATTGAAGCTACTGACTGAATGAAAGGAGCTGGCATCTCACTCTCTTTGAATCTTCTTTATCATGCTTAGAGGAGCAGGAAAAAGCAAAAAATTTCAGAATTGCACCTTGCAATGCGGAGAAATTACTGTTTGTGCATTTACAATATTCATTGATTTTTGCCATTGAAAAACATCATGTTATTCATATACCAGAAATGTTTGAAGCTACTGACTGAATGAAAGGAGCTGGCATCTCACTCTCTTTGAATCTTCTTTATCATGCTAAGAGGAGCAGAAAAAAGCAAAAAATTTCAGAATTGCACCTTGCAATGCGGAGAAATTACTGTTTGTGCATTTACAATATTCATTGATTTTTGCCATTGAAAAACATCCAGAAATGATTGAAGCTACTGACTGAATGAAAGGAGCTGGCATCTCACTCTCTTTGAATCTTGTTTATCATGCTAAGAGGAGCAGGAAAAAGCAAAAAATTTCAGAATTGCACCTTGCAATGCGGAGAAATTACTGTTTGTGCATTTACAATATTCATTGATTTTTGCCATTGAAAAACATCATGTTATTCATATACCTGAAATGTTTGAAGCTACTGACTGAATGAAAGGAGCTGGCATCTCACTCTCTTTGAATCTTCTTTATCATGCTAAGAGTAGCAGGAAAAAGCAGAAAAATTCAGAATTGCACCTTGCAATGCGGAGAAATTACTGTTTGTGCATTTACAATATTCATTGATTTTTGCCATTGAAAAACATCATGTTATTCATATACCAGAAATGTTTGAAGCTACTGACTGAATGAAAGGAGCTGGCATCTCACTCTCTTTGAATCTTCTTTATCATGCTAAGAGGAGCAGGAAAAAGCAAAAAATTTCAGAATTGCACCTTGCAATGCGGAGAAATTACTGTTTGTGCATTTACAATATTCATTGATTTTTGCCATTGAAAAACGTCCAGAAATGATTGAAGCTACTGACTGAATGAAAGGAGCTGGCATCTCATTCTCTTTGAATCTTGTTTATCATGCTAAGAGGAGCAGGAAAAAGCAAAAAATTTCAGAATTGCACCTTGCAATGCGGAGAAATTACTGTTTGTGCATTTACAATATTCATTGATTTTTGCCATTGAAAAACGTCCAGAAATGATTGAAGCTACTGACTGAATGAAAGGAGCTGGCATCTCACTCTCTTTGAATCTTCTTTATCATGCTTAGAGGAGCAGGAAAAAGCAAAAAATTTCAGAATTGCACCTTGCAATGCGGAGAAATTACTGTTTGTGCATTTACAATATTCATTGATTTTTGCCATTGAAAAACATCATGTTATTCATATACCAGAAATGTTTGAAGCTACTGACTGAATGAAAGGAGCTGGCATCTCACTCTCTTTGAATCTTCTTTATCATGCTAAGAGGAGCAGAAAAAAGCAAAAAATTTCAGAATTGCACCTTGCAATGCGGAGAAATTACTGTTTGTGCATTTACAATATTCATTGATTTTTGCCATTGAAAAACATCCAGAAATGATTGAAGCTACTGACTGAATGAAAGGAGCTGGCATCTCACTCTCTTTGAATCTTGTTTATCATGCTAAGAGGAGCAGGAAAAAGCAAAAAATTTCAGAATTGCACCTTGCAATGCGGAGAAATTACTGTTTGTGCATTTACAATATTCATTGATTTTTGCCATTGAAAAACGTCCAGAAATGATTGAAGCTACTGACTGAATGAAAGGAGCTGGCATCTCACTCTCTTTGAATCTTCTTTATCATGCTAAGAGGAGCAGGAAAAAGCAAAAAATTTCAAAATTGCACCTTGCAATGCGGAGAAATTACTGTTTGTGCATTTACAATATTCATTGATTTTTACCATTGAAAAACATCATGTTATTCATATACCAGAAATGTTTGAAGCTACTGACTGAATGAAAGGAGCTGGCATCTCACTCTCTTTGAATCTTCTTTATCATGCTAAGAGGAGCAGGAAAAAGCAAAAAATTTCAGAATTGCACCTTGCAATGCGGAGAAATTACTGTTTGTGCATTTACAATATTCATTGATTTTTGCCATTGAAAAACGTCCAGAAATGATTGAAGCTACTGACTGAATGAAAGGAGCTGGCATCTCACTCTCTTTGAATCTTGTTATCTTGCTAAGAGGAGCAGGAAAAAGCAAAAAATTTCAGAATTGCACCTTGCAATGCGGAGAAATTACTGTTTGTGCATTTACAATATTCATTGATTTTTGCCATTGAAAAACGTCCAGAAATGATTGAAGCTACTGACTGAATGAAAGGAGCTGGCATCTCACTCTCTTTGAATCTTCTTTACCATGCTAAGAGGAGCAGGAAAAAGCAAAAAATTTCAGAATTGCACCTTGCAATGCGGAGAAATTACTGTTTGTGCATTTACAATATTCATTGATTTTTGCCATTGAAAAACGTCCAGAAATGATTGAAGCTACTGACTGAATGAAAGGAGCTGGCATCTCACTCTCTTTGAATCTTGTTTATCTTGCTAAGAGGAGCAGGAAAAAGCAAAAAATTTCAGAATTGCACCTTGCAATGCGGAGAAATTACTGTTTGTGCATTTACAATATTCATTGATTTTTGCCATTGAAAAACGTCCAGAAATGATTGAAGCTACTGACTGAATGAAAGGAGCTGGCATCTCACTCTCTTTGAATCTTCTTTATCATGCTAAGAGGAGCAGGAAAAAGCAAAAAATTTCAGAATTGCACCTTGCAATGCGGAGAAATTACTGTTTGTGCATTTACAATATTCATTGATTTTTGCCATTGAAAAACATCATGTTATTCATATACCAGAAATGTTTGAAGCTACTGACTGAATGAAAGGAGCTGGCATCTCACTCTCTTTGAATCTTCTTTATCATGCTAAGAGGAGCAGAAAAAAGCAAAAAATTTCAGAATTGCACCTTGCAATGCGGAGAAATTACTGTTTGTGCATTTACAATATTCATTGATTTTTGCCATTGAAAAACGTCCAGAAATGATTGAAGCTACTGACTGAATGAAAGGAGCTGGCATCTCACTCTCTTTGAATCTTCTTTATCATGCTTAGAGGAGCAGGAAAAAGCAAAAAATTTCAGAATTGCACCTTGCAATGCGGAGAAATTACTGTTTGTGCATTTACAATATTCATTGATTTTTGCCATTGAAAAACATCATGTTATTCATATACCAGAAATGTTTGAAGCTACTGACTGAATGAAAGGAGCTGGCATCTCACTCTCTTTGAATCTTCTTTATCATGCTAAGAGGAGCAGAAAAAAGCAAAAAATTTCAGAATTGCACCTTGCAATGCGGAGAAATTACTGTTTGTGCATTTACAATATTCATTGATTTTTGCCATTGAAAAACATCCAGAAATGATTGAAGCTACTGACTGAATGAAAGGAGCTGGCATCTCACTCTCTTTGAATCTTGTTTATCATGCTAAGAGGAGCAGGAAAAAGCAAAAAATTTCAGAATTGCACCTTGCAATGCGGAGAAATTACTGTTTGTGCATTTACAATATTCATTGATTTTTGCCATTGAAAAACGTCCAGAAATGATTGAAGCTACTGACTGAATGAAAGGAGCTGGCATCTCACTCTCTTTGAATCTTCTTTATCATGCTAAGAGGAGCAGGAAAAAGCAAAAAATTTCAAAATTGCACCTTGCAATGCGGAGAAATTACTGTTTGTGCATTTACAATATTCATTGATTTTTACCATTGAAAAACATCATGTTATTCATATACCAGAAATGTTTGAAGCTACTGACTGAATGAAAGGAGCTGGCATCTCACTCTCTTTGAATCTTCTTTATCATGCTAAGAGGAGCAGGAAAAAGCAAAAAATTTCAGAATTGCACCTTGCAATGCGGAGAAATTACTGTTTGTGCATTTACAATATTCATTGATTTTTGCCATTGAAAAACGTCCAGAAATGATTGAAGCTACTGACTGAATGAAAGGAGCTGGCATCTCACTCTCTTTGAATCTTGTTTATCTTGCTAAGAGGAGCAGGAAAAAGCAAAAAATTTCAGAATTGCACCTTGCAATGCGGAGAAATTACTGTTTGTGCATTTACAATATTCATTGATTTTTGCCATTGAAAAACGTCCAGAAATGATTGAAGCTACTGACTGAATGAAAGGAGCTGGCATCTCACTCTCTTTGAATCTTCTTTACCATGCTAAGAGGAGCAGGAAAAAGCAAAAAATTTCAGAATTGCACCTTGCAATGCGGAGAAATTACTGTTTGTGCATTTACAATATTCATTGATTTTTGCCATTGAAAAACGTCCAGAAATGATTGAAGCTACTGACTGAATGAAAGGAGCTGGCATCTCACTCTCTTTGAATCTTGTTTATCTTGCTAAGAGGAGCAGGAAAAAGCAAAAAATTTCAGAATTGCACCTTGCAATGCGGAGAAATTACTGTTTGTGCATTTACAATATTCATTGATTTTTGCCATTGAAAAACGTCCAGAAATGATTGAAGCTACTGACTGAATGAAAGGAGCTGGCATCTCACTCTCTTTGAATCTTCTTTATCATGCTAAGAGGAGCAGGAAAAAGCAAAAAATTTCAGAATTGCACCTTGCAATGCGGAGAAATTACTGTTTGTGCATTTACAATATTCATTGATTTTTGCCATTGAAAAACATCATGTTATTCATATACCAGAAATGTTTGAAGCTACTGACTGAATGAAAGGAGCTGGCATCTCACTCTCTTTGAATCTTCTTTATCATGCTAAGAGGAGCAGGAAAAAGCAAAAAATTTCAGAATTGCACCTTGCAATGCGGAGAAATTACTGTTTGTGCATTTACAATATTCATTGATTTTTGCCATTGAAAAACGTCCGGAAATGATTGAAGCTACTGACTGAATGAAAGGAGCTGGCATCTCACTCTCTTTGAATCTTGTTTATCATGCTAAGAGGAGCAGGAAAAAGCAAAAAATTTCAGAATTGCACCTTGCAATGCGGAGAAATTACTGTTTGTGCATTTACAATATTCATTGATTTTTGCCATTGAAAAACGTCCAGAAATGATTGAAGCTACTGACTGAATGAAAGGAGCTGGCATCTCACTCTCTTTGAATCTTCTTTATCATGCTAAGAGGAGCAGGAAAAAGCAAAAAATTTCAGAATTGCACCTTGCAATGCGGAGAAATTACTGTTTGTGCATTTACAATATTCAGTGATTTTTGCCATTGAAAAACATCATGTTATTCATATACCAGAAATGTTTGAAGCTACTGACTGAATGAAAGGAGCTGGCATCTCACTCTCTTTGAATCTTCTTTATCATGCTAAGAGGAGCAGGAAAAAGCAAAAAATTTCAGAATTGCACCTTGCAATGCGGAGAAATTACTGTTTGTGCATTTACAATATTCATTGATTTTTGCCATTGAAAAACGTCCAGAAATGATTGAAGCTACTGACTGAATGAAAGGAGCTGGCATCTCACTCTCTTTGAATCTTGTTTATCATGCTAAGAGGAGCAGGAAAAAGCAAAAAATTTCAGAATTGCACCTTGCAATGCGGAGAAATTACTGTTTGTGCATTTACAATATTCATTGATTTTTGCCATTGAAAAACGTCCAGAAATGATTGAAGCTACTGACTGAATGAAAGGAGCTGGCATCTCACTATCTTTGAATCTTCTTATCATGCTTAGAGGAGCAGGAAAAAGCAAAAAATTTCAGAATTGCACCTTGCAATGCGGAGAAATTACTGTTTGTGCATTTACAATATTCATTGTTTTTTGCCATTGAAAAACATCATGTTATTCATATACCAGAAATGATTGAAGCTACTGACTGAATGAAAGGAGCTGGCATCTCACTCTCTTTGAATCTTCTTTATCATGCTAAGAGGAGCAGGAAAAAGCAAAAAATTTCAGAATTGCACCTTGCAATGCGGAGAAATTACTGTTTGTGCATTTACAATATTCAATGATTTTTGCCATTGAAAAACGTCCAGAAATGATTGAAGCTACTGACTGAATGAAAGGAGCTGGCATCTCTCTCTTTGAATCTTCTTTATCATGCTAAGAGGAGCAGGAAAAAGCAAAAAATTTCAGAATTGCACCTTGCAATGCGGAGAAATTACTGTTTGTGCATTTACAATATTCATTGATTTTTGCCATTGAAAAACATCATGTTATTCATATACCAGAAATGTTTGAAGCTACTGACTGAATGAAAGGAGCTGGCATCTCACTCTCTTTGAATCTTCTTTATCATGCTAAGAGGAGCAGGAAAAAGCAAAAAATTTCAGAATTGCACCTTGCAATGCGGAGAAATTACTGTTTGTGCATTTACAATATTCATTGATTTTTGCCATTGAAAAACATCATGTTATTCATATACCAGAAATGTTTGAAGCTACTGACTGAATGAAAGGAGCTGGCATCTCACTCTCTTTGAATCTTCTTTATCATGCTAAGAGGAGCAGAAAAAAGCAAAAAATTTCAGAATTGCACCTTGCAATGCGGAGAAATTACTGTTTGTGCATTTACAATATTCATTGATTTTTGCCATTGAAAAACATCCAGAAATGATTGAAGCTACTGACTGAATGAAAGGAGCTGGCATCTCACTCTCTTTGAATCTTGTTTATCATGCTAAGAGGAGCAGGAAAAAGCAAAAAATTTCAGAATTGCACCTTGCAATGCGGAGAAATTACTGTTTGTGCATTTACAATATTCATTGATTTTTGCCATTGAAAAACGTCCAGAAATGATTGAAGCTACTGACTGAATGAAAGGAGCTGGCATCTCACTCTTTTTGAATCTTCTTTATATTGCTTAGAGGAGCAGGAAAAAGCAAAAAATTTCAGAATTGCACCTTGCAATGCGGAGAAATTACTGTTTGTGCATTTACAATATTCATTGATTTTTGCCATTGAAAAACATCATGTTATTCATATACCAGAAATGATTGAAGCTACTGACTGAATGAAAGGAGCTGGCATCTCATTCTCTTTGAATCTTCTTTATCATGCTAAGAGGAGCAGGAAAAAGCAAAAAATTTCAGAATTGCACCTTGCAATGCGGAGAAATTACTGTTTGTGCATTTACAATATTCAATGATTTTTTGCCATTGAAATACGTCCAGAAATGATTGAAGCTACTGACTGAATGAAAGGAGCTGGCATCTCTCTCTTTGAATCTTCTTTATCATGCTAAGAGGAGCAGGAAAAAGCAAAAAATTTCAGAATTGCACCTTGCAATGCGGAGAAATTACTGTTTGTGCATTTACAATATTCATTGATTTTTGCCATTGAAAAACATCATGTTATTCATATACCAGAAATGTTTGAAGCTACTGACTGAATGAAAGGAGCTGGCATCTCACTCTCTTTGAATCTTCTTTATCATGCTAAGAGGAGCAGGAAAAAGCAAAAAATTTCAGAATTGCACCTTGCAATGCGGAGAAATTACTGTTTGTGCATTTACAATATTCATTGATTTTTGCCATTGAAAAACATCATGTTATTCATATACCAGAAATGTTTGAAGCTACTGACTGAATGAAAGGAGCTGGCATCTCACTCTCTTTGAATCTTCTTTATCATGCTAAGAGGAGCAGAAAAAAGCAAAAAATTTCAGAATTGCACCTTGCAATGCGGAGAAATTACTGTTTGTGCATTTACAATATTCATTGATTTTTGCCATTGAAAAACATCCAGAAATGATTGAAGCTACTGACTGAATGAAAGGAGCTGGCATCTCACTCTCTTTGAATCTTGTTTATCATGCTAAGAGGAGCAGGAAAAAGCAAAAAATTTCAGAATTGCACCTTGCAATGCGGAGAAATTACTGTTTGTGCATTTACATTATTCATTGATTTTTGCCATTGAAAAACATCCAGAAATGATTGAAGCTACTGACTGAATGAAAGGAGCTGGCATCTCACTCTCTTTGAATCTTCTTTATCATGCTAAGAGGAGCAGGAAAAAGCAAAAAATTTCAAAATTGCACCTTGCAATGCGGAGAAATTACTGTTTGTGCATTTACAATATTCATTGATTTTTGCCATTGAAAAACATCATGTTATTCATATACCAGAAATGTTTGAAGCTACTGACTGAATGAAAGGAGCTGGCATCTCACTCTCTTTGAATCTTCTTTATCATGCTAAGAGGAGCAGGAAAAAGCAAAAAAATTCAGAATTGCACCTTGCAATGCGGAGAAATTACTGTTTGTGCATTTACAATATTCATTGATTTTTGCCATTGAAAAACGTCCAGAAATGATTGAAGCTACTGACTGAATGAAAGGAGCTGGCATCTCACTCTCTTTGAATCTTCTTTATCATGCTAAGAGGAGCAGGAAAAAGCAAAAAATTTCAGAATTGCACCTTGCAATGCGGAGAAATTACTCTTTGTGCATTTACAATATTCATTGATTTTTGCCTTTGAAAAACATCATGTTATTCATATACCAGAAATGTTTGAAGCTACTGACTGAATGAAAGGAGCTGGCATCTCACTCTCTTTGAATCTTCTTTATCATGCTAAGAGGAGCAGGAAAAAGCAAAAAATTTCAGAATTGCACCTTGCAATGCGGAGAAATTACTGTTTGTGCATTTACAATATTCATTGATTTTTGCCATTGAAAAACGTCCAGAAATGATTGAAGCTACTGACTGAATGAAAGGAGCTGGCATCTCATTCTCTTTGAATCTTGTTTATCATGCAAAGAGGAGCAGGAAAAAGCAAAAAATTTCAGAATTGCACCTTGCAATGCGGAGAAATTACTGTTTGTGCATTTACAATATTCATTGATTTTTGCCATTGAAAAACGTCCAGAAATGATTGAAGCTACTGACTGAATGAAAGGAGCTGGCATCTCACTCTCTTTGAATCTTCTTTATCATGCTAAGAGGAGCAGGAAAAAGCAAAAAATTTCAAAATTGCACCTTGCAATGCGGAGAAATTACTGTTTGTGCATTTACAATATTCATTGATTTTTGCCATTGAAAAACATCATGTTATTCATATACCAGAAATGTTTGAAGCTACTGACTGAATGAAAGGAGCTGGCATCTCACTCTCTTTGAATCTTCTTTATCATGCTAAGAGGAGCAGGAAAAAGCAAAAAAATTCAGAATTGCACCTTGCAATGCGGAGAAATTACTGTTTGTGCATTTACAATATTCATTGATTTTTGCCATTGAAAAACGTCCAGAAATGATTGAAGCTACTGACTGAATGAAAGGAGCTGGCATCTCACTCTCTTTGAATCTTCTTTATCATGCTAAGAGGAGCAGGAAAAAGCAAAAAATTTCAGAATTGCACCTTGCAATGCGGAGAAATTACTCTTTGTGCATTTACAATATTCATTGATTTTTGCCATTGAAAAACATCATGTTATTCATATACCAGAAATGTTTGAAGCTACTGACTGAATGAAAGGAGCTGGCATCTCACTCTCTTTGAATCTTCTTTATCATGCTAAGAGGAGCAGGAAAAAGCAAAAAATTTCAGAATTGCACCTTGCAATGCGGAGAAATTACTGTTTGTGCATTTACAATATTCATTGATTTTTGCCATTGAAAAACGTCCAGAAATGATTGAAGCTACTGACTGAATGAAAGGAGCTGGCATCTCATTCTCTTTGAATCTTGTTTATCATGCAAAGAGGAGCAGGAAAAAGCAAAAAATTTCAGAATTGCACCTTGCAATGCGGAGAAATTACTGTTTGTGCATTTACAATATTCATTGATTTTTGCCATTGAAAAACGTCCAGAAATGATTGAAGCTACTGACTGAATGAAAGGAGCTGGCATCTCACTCTCTTTGAATCTTCTTTATATTGCTTAGAGGAGCAGGAAAAAGCAAAAAATTTCAGAATTGCACCTTGCAATGCGGAGAAATTACTGTTTGTGCATTTACAATATTCATTGATTTTTGCCATTGAAAAACATCATGTTATTCATATACCAGAAATGTTTGAAGCTACTGACTGAATGAAAGGAGCTGGCATCTCACTCTCTTTGAATCTTCTTTATCATGCTAAGAGGAGCAGGAAAAAGCAAAAAATTTCAGAATTGCACCTTGCAATGCGGAGAAATTACTGTTTGTGCATTTACAATATTCATTGATTTTTGCCATTGAAAAACGTCCAGAAATGATTGAAGCTACTGACTGAATGAAAGGAGCTGGCATCTCACTCTCTTTGAATCTTCTTTATCATGCTAAGAGGAGCAGGAAAAAGCAAAAAATTTCAGAATTGCACCTTGCAATGCGGAGAAATTACTGTTTGTGCATTTACAATATTCATTGATTTTTGCCATTGAAAAACGTCCAGAAATGATTGAAGCTACTGACTGAATGAAAGGAGCTGGCATCTCACTCTCTTTGAATCTTCTTTATCATGCTAAGAGGAGCAGGAAAAAGCAAAAAATTTCAGAATTGCACCTTGCAATGCGGAGAAATTACTGTTTGTGCATTTACAATATTCATTGATTTTTGCCATTGAAAAACGTCCAGAAATGATTGAAGCTACTGACTGAATGAAAGGAGCTGGCATCTCACTCTGTTTGAATCTTGTTTATCATGCTAAGAGGAGCAGGAAAAAGCAAAAAATTTCAGAATTGCACCTTGCAATGCGGAGAAATTACTGTTTGTGCATTTACAATATTCATTGATTTTTGCCATTGAAAAACGTCCAGAAATGATTGAAGCTACTGACTGAATGAAAGGAGCTGGCATCTCACTCTCTTTGAATCTTCTTTATCATGCTAAGCGGAGCAGGAAAAAGCAAAAAATTTCAGAATTGCACCTTTCAATGCGGAGAAATTACTGTTTGTGCATTTACAATATTCATTGATTTTTGCCATTGAAAAATATCATGTTATTCATATACCAGAAATGTTTGAAGCTACTGACTGAATGAAAGGAGCTGGCATCTCACTCTCTTTGAATCTTCTTTATCATGCTAAGAGGAGCAGGAAAAAGCAAAAAATTTCAGAATTGCACCTTGCAATGCGGAGAAATTACTGTTTGTGCATTTACAATATTCATTGATTTTTGCCATTGAAAAACGTCCGGAAATGATTGAAGCTACTGACTGAATGAAAGGAGCTGGCATCTCACTCTCTTTGAATCTTGTTTATCATGCTAAGAGGAGCAGGAAAAAGCAAAAAATTTCAGAATTGCACCTTGCAATGCGGAGAAATTACTGTTTGTGCATTTACAATATTCATTGATTTTTGCCATTGAAAAACGTCCAGAAATGATTGAAGCTACTGACTGAATGAAAGGAGCTGGCATCTCACTCTCTTTGAATCTTCTTTATCATGCTAAGAGGAGCAGGAAAAAGCAAAAAATTTCAGAATTGCACCTTGCAATGCGGAGAAATTACTGTTTGTGCAATTACAATATTCAGTGATTTTTGCCATTGAAAAACATCATGTTATTCATATACCAGAAATGTTTGAAGCTACTGACTGAATGAAAGGAGCTGGCATCTCACTCTCTTTGAATCTTCTTTATCATGCTAAGAGGAGCAGGAAAAAGCAAAAAATTTCAGAATTGCACCTTGCAATGCGGAGAAATTACTGTTTGTGCATTTACAATATTCATTGATTTTTGCCATTGAAAAACGTCCAGAAATGATTGAAGCTACTGACTGAATGAAAGGAGCTGGCATCTCACTCTCTTTGAATCTTGTTTATCATGCTAAGAGGAGCAGGAAAAAGCAAAAAATTTCAGAATTGCACCTTGCAATGCGGAGAAATTACTGTTTGTGCATTTACAATATTCATTGATTTTTGCCATTGAAAAACGTCCAGAAATGATTGAAGCTACTGACTGAATGAAAGGAGCTGGCATCTCACTATCTTTGAATCTTCTTATCATGCTTAGAGGAGCAGGAAAAAGCAAAAAATTTCAGAATTGCACCTTGCAATGCGGAGAAATTACTGTTTGTGCATTTACAATATTCATTGTTTTTTGCCATTGAAAAACATCATGTTATTCATATACCAGAAATGATTGAAGCTACTGACTGAATGAAAGGAGCTGGCATCTCACTCTCTTTGAATCTTCTTTATCATGCTAAGAGGAGCAGGAAAAAGCAAAAAATTTCAGAATTGCACCTTGCAATGCGGAGAAATTACTGTTTGTGCATTTACAATATTCAATGATTTTTGCCATTGAAAAACGTCCAGAAATGATTGAAGCTACTGACTGAATGAAAGGAGCTGGCATCTCTCTCTTTGAATCTTCTTTATCATGCTAAGAGGAGCAGGAAAAAGCAAAAAATTTCAGAATTGCACCTTGCAATGCGGAGAAATTACTGTTTGTGCATTTACAATATTCATTGATTTTTGCCATTGAAAAACATCATGTTATTCATATACCAGAAATGTTTGAAGCTACTGACTGAATGAAAGGAGCTGGCATCTCACTCTCTTTGAATCTTCTTTATCATGCTAAGAGGAGCAGGAAAAAGCAAAAAATTTCAGAATTGCACCTTGCAATGCGGAGAAATTACTGTTTGTGCATTTACAATATTCATTGATTTTTGCCATTGAAAAACATCATGTTATTCATATACCAGAAATGTTTGAAGCTACTGACTGAATGAAAGGAGCTGGCATCTCACTCTCTTTGAATCTTCTTTATCATGCTAAGAGGAGCAGAAAAAAGCAAAAAATTTCAGAATTGCACCTTGCAATGCGGAGAAATTACTGTTTGTGCATTTACAATATTCATTGATTTTTGCCATTGAAAAACATCCAGAAATGATTGAAGCTACTGACTGAATGAAAGGAGCTGGCATCTCACTCTCTTTGAATCTTGTTTATCATGCTAAGAGGAGCAGGAAAAAGCAAAAAATTTCAGAATTGCACCTTGCAATGCGGAGAAATTACTGTTTGTGCATTTACAATATTCATTGATTTTTGCCATTGAAAAACGTCCAGAAATGATTGAAGCTACTGACTGAATGAAAGGAGCTGGCATCTCACTCTCTTTGAATCTTCTTTATATTGCTTAGAGGAGCAGGAAAAAGCAAAAAATTTCAGAATTGCACCTTGCAATGCGGAGAAATTACTGTTTGTGCATTTACAATATTCATTGATTTTTGCCATTGAAAAACATCATGTTATTCATATACCAGAAATGATTGAAGCTACTGACTGAATGAAAGGAGCTGGCATCTCATTCTCTTTGAATCTTCTTTATCATGCTAAGAGGAGCAGGAAAAAGCAAAAAATTTCAGAATTGCACCTTGCAATGCGGAGAAATTACTGTTTGTGCATTTACAATATTCAATGATTTTTTGCCATTGAAATACGTCCAGAAATGATTGAAGCTACTGACTGAATGAAAGGAGCTGGCATCTCTCTCTTTGAATCTTCTTTATCATGCTAAGAGGAGCAGGAAAAAGCAAAAAATTTCAGAATTGCACCTTGCAATGCGGAGAAATTACTGTTTGTGCATTTACAATATTCATTGATTTTTGCCATTGAAAAACATCATGTTATTCATATACCAGAAATGTTTGAAGCTACTGACTGAATGAAAGGAGCTGGCATCTCACTCTCTTTGAATCTTCTTTATCATGCTAAGAGGAGCAGGAAAAAGCAAAAAATTTCAGAATTGCACCTTGCAATGCGGAGAAATTACTGTTTGTGCATTTACAATATTCATTGATTTTTGCCATTGAAAAACATCATGTTATTCATATACCAGAAATGTTTGAAGCTACTGACTGAATGAAAGGAGCTGGCATCTCACTCTCTTTGAATCTTCTTTATCATGCTAAGAGGAGCAGAAAAAAGCAAAAAATTTCAGAATTGCACCTTGCAATGCGGAGAAATTACTGTTTGTGCATTTACAATATTCATTGATTTTTGCCATTGAAAAACATCCAGAAATGATTGAAGCTACTGACTGAATGAAAGGAGCTGGCATCTCACTCTCTTTGAATCTTGTTTATCATGCTAAGAGGAGCAGGAAAAAGCAAAAAATTTCAGAATTGCACCTTGCAATGCGGAGAAATTACTGTTTGTGCATTTACAATATTCATTGATTTTTGCCATTGAAAAACGTCCAGAAATGATTGAAGCTACTGACTGAATGAAAGGAGCTGGCATCTCACTCTCTTTGAATCTTCTTTATCATGCTAAGAGGAGCAGGAAAAAGCAAAAAATTTCAAAATTGCACCTTGCAATGCGGAGAAATTACTGTTTGTGCATTTACAATATTCATTGATTTTTGCCATTGAAAAACATCATGTTATTCATATACCAGAAATGTTTGAAGCTACTGACTGAATGAAAGGAGCTGGCATCTCACTCTCTTTGAATCTTCTTTATCATGCTAAGAGGAGCAGGAAAAAGCAAAAAAATTCAGAATTGCACCTTGCAATGCGGAGAAATTACTGTTTGTGCATTTACAATATTCATTGATTTTTGCCATTGAAAAACGTCCAGAAATGATTGAAGCTACTGACTGAATGAAAGGAGCTGGCATCTCACTCTCTTTGAATCTTCTTTATCATGCTAAGAGGAGCAGGAAAAAGCAAAAAATTTCAGAATTGCACCTTGCAATGCGGAGAAATTACTCTTTGTGCATTTACAATATTCATTGATTTTTGCCTTTGAAAAACATCATGTTATTCATATACCAGAAATGTTTGAAGCTACTGACTGAATGAAAGGAGCTGGCATCTCACTCTCTTTGAATCTTCTTTATCATGCTAAGAGGAGCAGGAAAAAGCAAAAAATTTCAGAATTGCACCTTGCAATGCGGAGAAATTACTGTTTGTGCATTTACAATATTCATTGATTTTTGCCATTGAAAAACGTCCAGAAATGATTGAAGCTACTGACTGAATGAAAGGAGCTGGCATCTCATTCTCTTTGAATCTTGTTTATCATGCAAAGAGGAGCAGGAAAAAGCAAAAAATTTCAGAATTGCACCTTGCAATGCGGAGAAATTACTGTTTGTGCATTTACAATATTCATTGATTTTTGCCATTGAAAAACGTCCAGAAATGATTGAAGCTACTGACTGAATGAAAGGAGCTGGCATCTCACTCTCTTTGAATCTTCTTTATCATGCTAAGAGGAGCAGGAAAAAGCAAAAAATTTCAAAATTGCACCTTGCAATGCGGAGAAATTACTGTTTGTGCATTTACAATATTCATTGATTTTTGCCATTGAAAAACATCATGTTATTCATATACCAGAAATGTTTGAAGCTACTGACTGAATGAAAGGAGCTGGCATCTCACTCTCTTTGAATCTTCTTTATCATGCTAAGAGGAGCAGGAAAAAGCAAAAAAATTCAGAATTGCACCTTGCAATGCGGAGAAATTACTGTTTGTGCATTTACAATATTCATTGATTTTTGCCATTGAAAAACGTCCTGAAATGATTGAAGCTACTGACTGAATGAAAGGAGCTGGCATCTCACTCTCTTTGAATCTTCTTTATCATGCTAAGAGGAGCAGGAAAAAGCAAAAAATTTCAGAATTGCACCTTGCAATGCGGAGAAATTACTCTTTGTGCATTTACAATATTCATTGATTTTTGCCATTGAAAAACATCATGTTATTCATATACCAGAAATGTTTGAAGCTACTGACTGAATGAAAGGAGCTGGCATCTCACTCTCTTTGAATCTTCTTTATCATGCTAAGAGGAGCAGGAAAAAGCAAAAAATTTCAGAATTGCACCTTGCAATGCGGAGAAATTACTGTTTGTGCATTTACAATATTCATTGATTTTTGCCATTGAAAAACGTCCAGAAATGATTGAAGCTACTGACTGAATGAAAGGAGCTGGCATCTCATTCTCTTTGAATCTTGTTTATCATGCAAAGAGGAGCAGGAAAAAGCAAAAAATTTCAGAATTGCACCTTGCAATGCGGAGAAATTACTGTTTGTGCATTTACAATATTCATTGATTTTTGCCATTGAAAAACGTCCAGAAATGATTGAAGCTACTGACTGAATGAAAGGAGCTGGCATCTCACTCTCTTTGAATCTTCTTTATATTGCTTAGAGGAGCAGGAAAAAGCAAAAAATTTCAGAATTGCACCTTGCAATGCGGAGAAATTACTGTTTGTGCATTTACAATATTCATTGATTTTTGCCATTGAAAAACATCATGTTATTCATATACCAGAAATGTTTGAAGCTACTGACTGAATGAAAGGAGCTGGCATCTCACTCTCTTTGAATCTTCTTTATCATGCTAAGAGGAGCAGGAAAAAGCAAAAAATTTCAGAATTGCACCTTGCAATGCGGAGAAATTACTGTTTGTGCATTTACAATATTCATTGATTTTTGCCATTGAAAAACATCATGTTATTCATATACCAGAAATGTTTGACGCTACTGACTGAATGAAAGGAGCTGGCATCTCACTCTCTTTGAATCTTCTTTATCATGCTAAGAGGAGCAGAAAAAAGCAAAAAATTTCAGAATTGCACCTTGCAATGCGGAGAAATTACTGTTTGTGCATTTACAATATTCATTGATTTTTGCCATTGAAAAACATCCAGAAATGATTGAAGCTACTGACTGAATGAAAGGAGCTGGCATCTCACTCTCTTTGAATCTTGTTTATCATGCTAAGAGGAGCAGGAAAAAGCAAAAAATTTCAGAATTGCACCTTGCAATGCGGAGAAATTACTGTTTGTGCATTTACAATATTCATTGATTTTTGCCATTGAAAAACGTCCAGAAATGATTGAAGCTACTGACTGAATGAAAGGAGCTGGCATCTCACTCTCTTTGAATCTTCTTTATCATGCTAAGAGGAGCAGGAAAAAGCAAAAAATTTCAAAATTGCATCTTGCAATGCGGAGAAATTACTGTTTGTGCATTTACAATATTCATTGATTTTTGCCATTGAAAAACATCATGTTATTCATATACCAGAAATGTTTGAAGCTACTGACTGAATGAAAGGAGCTGGCATCTCACTCTCTTTGAATCTTCTTTATCATGCTAAGAGGAGCAGGAAAAAGCAAAAAAATTCAGAATTGCACCTTGCAATGCGGAGAAATTACTGTTTGTGCATTTACAATATTCATTGATTTTTGCCATTGAAAAACGTCCAGAAATGATTGAAGCTACTGACTGAATGAAAGGAGCTGGCATCTCACTCTCTTTGAATCTTCTTTATCATGCTAAGAGGAGCAGGAAAAAGCAAAAAATTTCAGAATTGCACCTTGCAATGCGGAGAAATTACTCTTTGTGCATTTACAATATTCATTGATTTTTGCCTTTGAAAAACATCATGTTATTCATATACCAGAAATGTTTGAAGCTACTGACTGAATGAAAGGAGCTGGCATCTCACTCTCTTTGAATCTTCTTTATCATGCTAAGAGGAGCAGGAAAAAGCAAAAAATTTCAGAATTGCACCTTGCAATGCGGAGAAATTACTGTTTGTGCATTTACAATATTCATTGATTTTTGCCATTGAAAAACGTCCAGAAATGATTGAAGCTACTGACTGAATGAAAGGAGCTGGCATCTCATTCTCTTTGAATCTTGTTTATCATGCAAAGAGGAGCAGGAAAAAGCAAAAAATTTCAGAATTGCACCTTGCAATGCGGAGAAATTACTGTTTGTGCATTTACAATATTCATTGATTTTTGCCATTGAAAAACGTCCAGAAATGATTGAAGCTACTGACTGAATGAAAGGAGCTGGCATCTCACTCTCTTTGAATCTTCTTTATCATGCTAAGAGGAGCAGGAAAAAGCAAAAAATTTCAAAATTGCACCTTGCAATGCGGAGAAATTACTGTTTGTGCATTTACAATATTCATTGATTTTTGCCATTGAAAAACATCATGTTATTCATATACCAGAAATGTTTGAAGCTACTGACTGAATGAAAGGAGCTGGCATCTCACTCTCTTTGAATCTTCTTTATCATGCTAAGAGGAGCAGGAAAAAGCAAAAAAATTCAGAATTGCACCTTGCAATGCGGAGAAATTACTGTTTGTGCATTTACAATATTCATTGATTTTTGCCATTGAAAAACGTCCAGAAATGATTGAAGCTACTGACTGAATGAAAGGAGCTGGCATCTCACTCTCTTTGAATCTTCTTTATCATGCTAAGAGGAGCAGGAAAAAGCAAAAAATTTCAGAATTGCACCTTGCAATGCGGAGAAATTACTGTTTGTGCATTTACAATATTCATTGATTTTTGCCATTGAAAAACATCATGTTATTCATATACCAGAAATGTTTGAAGCTACTGACTGAATGAAAGGAGCTGGCATCTCACTCTCTTTGAATCTTCTTTATCATGCTAAGAGGAGCAGGAAAAAGCAAAAAATTTCAGAATTGCACCTTGCAATGCGGAGAAATTACTGTTTGTGCATTTACAATATTCATTGATTTTTGCCATTGAAAAACATCATGTTATTCATATACCAGAAATGTTTGAAGCTACTGACTGAATGAAAGGAGCTGGCATCTCACTCTCTTTGAATCTTCTTTATCATGCTAAGAGGAGCAGAAAAAAGCAAAAAATTTCAGAATTGCACCTTGCAATGCGGAGAAATTACTGTTTGTGCATTTACAATATTCATTGATTTTTGCCATTGAAAAACATCCAGAAATGATTGAAGCTACTGACTGAATGAAAGGAGCTGGCATCTCACTCTCTTTGAATCTTGTTTATCATGCTAAGAGGAGCAGGAAAAAGCAAAAAATTTCAGAATTGCACCTTGCAATGCGGAGAAATTACTGTTTGTGCATTTACAATATTCATTGATTTTTGCCATTGAAAAACGTCCAGAAATGATTGAAGCTACTGACTGAATGAAAGGAGCTGGCATCTCACTCTCTTTGAATCTTCTTTATCATGCTAAGAGGAGCAGGAAAAAGCAAAAAATTTCAAAATTGCACCTTGCAATGCGGAGAAATTACTGTTTGTGCATTTACAATATTCATTGATTTTTGCCATTGAAAAACATCATGTTATTCATATACCAGAAATGTTTGAAGCTACTGACTGAATGAAAGGAGCTGGCATCTCACTCTCTTTGAATCTTCTTTATCATGCTAAGAGGAGCAGGAAAAAGCAAAAAAATTCAGAATTGCACCTTGCAATGCGGAGAAATTACTGTTTGTGCATTTACAATATTCATTGATTTTTGCCATTGAAAAACGTCCAGAAATGATTGAAGCTACTGACTGAATGAAAGGAGCTGGCATCTCACTCTCTTTGAATCTTCTTTATCATGCTAAGAGGAGCAGGAAAAAGCAAAAAATTTCAGAATTGCACCTTGCAATGCGGAGAAATTACTCTTTGTGCATTTACAATATTCATTGATTTTTGCCTTTGAAAAACATCATGTTATTCATATACCAGAAATGTTTGAAGCTACTGACTGAATGAAAGGAGCTGGCATCTCACTCTCTTTGAATCTTCTTTATCATGCTAAGAGGAGCAGGAAAAAGCAAAAAATTTCAGAATTGCACCTTGCAATGCGGAGAAATTACTGTTTGTGCATTTACAATATTCATTGATTTTTGCCATTGAAAAACGTCCAGAAATGATTGAAGCTACTGACTGAATGAAAGGAGCTGGCATCTCATTCTCTTTGAATCTTGTTTATCATGCAAAGAGGAGCAGGAAAAAGCAAAAAATTTCAGAATTGCACCTTGCAATGCGGAGAAATTACTGTTTGTGCATTTACAATATTCATTGATTTTTGCCATTGAAAAACGTCCAGAAATGATTGAAGCTACTGACTGAATGAAAGGAGCTGGCATCTCACTCTCTTTGAATCTTCTTTATCATGCTAAGAGGAGCAGGAAAAAGCAAAAAATTTCAAAATTGCACCTTGCAATGCGGAGAAATTACTGTTTGTGCATTTACAATATTCATTGATTTTTGCCATTGAAAAACATCATGTTATTCATATACCAGAAATGTTTGAAGCTACTGACTGAATGAAAGGAGCTGGCATCTCACTCTCTTTGAATCTTCTTTATCATGCTAAGAGGAGCAGGAAAAAGCAAAAAAATTCAGAATTGCACCTTGCAATGCGGAGAAATTACTGTTTGTGCATTTACAATATTCATTGATTTTTGCCATTGAAAAACGTCCAGAAATGATTGAAGCTACTGACTGAATGAAAGGAGCTGGCATCTCACTCTCTTTGAATCTTCTTTATCATGCTAAGAGGAGCAGGAAAAAGCAAAAAATTTCAGAATTGCACCTTGCAATGCGGAGAAATTACTCTTTGTGCATTTACAATATTCATTGATTTTTGCCATTGAAAAACATCATGTTATTCATATACCAGAAATGTTTGAAGCTACTGACTGAATGAAAGGAGCTGGCATCTCACTCTCTTTGAATCTTCTTTATCATGCTAAGAGGAGCAGGAAAAAGCAAAAAATTTCAGAATTGCACCTTGCAATGCGGAGAAATTACTGTTTGTGCATTTACAATATTCATTGATTTTTGCCATTGAAAAACGTCCAGAAATGATTGAAGCTACTGACTGAATGAAAGGAGCTGGCATCTCATTCTCTTTGAATCTTGTTTATCATGCAAAGAGGAGCAGGAAAAAGCAAAAAATTTCAGAATTGCACCTTGCAATGCGGAGAAATTACTGTTTGTGCATTTACAATATTCATTGATTTTTGCCATTGAAAAACGTCCAGAAATGATTGAAGCTACTGACTGAATGAAAGGAGCTGGCATCTCACTCTCTTTGAATCTTCTTTATATTGCTTAGAGGAGCAGGAAAAAGCAAAAAATTTCAGAATTGCACCTTGCAATGCGGAGAAATTACTGTTTGTGCATTTACAATATTCATTGATTTTTGCCATTGAAAAACATCATGTTATTCATATACCAGAAATGTTTGAAGCTACTGACTGAATGAAAGGAGCTGGCATCTCACTCTCTTTGAATCTTCTTTATCATGCTAAGAGGAGCAGGAAAAAGCAAAAAATTTCAGAATTGCACCTTGCAATGCGGAGAAATTACTGTTTGTGCATTTACAATATTCATTGATTTTTGCCATTGAAAAACATCATGTTATTCATATACCAGAAATGTTTGAAGCTACTGACTGAATGAAAGGAGCTGGCATCTCACTCTCTTTGAATCTTCTTTATCATGCTAAGAGGAGCAGAAAAAAGCAAAAAATTTCAGAATTGCACCTTGCAATGCGGAGAAATTACTGTTTGTGCATTTACAATATTCATTGATTTTTGCCATTGAAAAACATCCAGAAATGATTGAAGCTACTGACTGAATGAAAGGAGCTGGCATCTCACTCTCTTTGAATCTTGTTTATCATGCTAAGAGGAGCAGGAAAAAGCAAAAAATTTCAGAATTGCACCTTGCAATGCGGAGAAATTACTGTTTGTGCATTTACAATATTCATTGATTTTTGCCATTGAAAAACGTCCAGAAATGATTGAAGCTACTGACTGAATGAAAGGAGCTGGCATCTCACTCTCTTTGAATCTTCTTTATCATGCTAAGAGGAGCAGGAAAAAGCAAAAAATTTCAAAATTGCATCTTGCAATGCGGAGAAATTACTGTTTGTGCATTTACAATATTCATTGATTTTTGCCATTGAAAAACATCATGTTATTCATATACCAGAAATGTTTGAAGCTACTGACTGAATGAAAGGAGCTGGCATCTCACTCTCTTTGAATCTTCTTTATCATGCTAAGAGGAGCAGGAAAAAGCAAAAAAATTCAGAATTGCACCTTGCAATGCGGAGAAATTACTGTTTGTGCATTTACAATATTCATTGATTTTTGCCATTGAAAAACGTCCAGAAATGATTGAAGCTACTGACTGAATGAAAGGAGCTGGCATCTCACTCTCTTTGAATCTTCTTTATCATGCTAAGAGGAGCAGGAAAAAGCAAAAAATTTCAGAATTGCACCTTGCAATGCGGAGAAATTACTCTTTGTGCATTTACAATATTCATTGATTTTTGCCTTTGAAAAACATCATGTTATTCATATACCAGAAATGTTTGAAGCTACTGACTGAATGAAAGGAGCTGGCATCTCACTCTCTTTGAATCTTCTTTATCATGCTAAGAGGAGCAGGAAAAAGCAAAAAATTTCAGAATTGCACCTTGCAATGCGGAGAAATTACTGTTTGTGCATTTACAATATTCATTGATTTTTGCCATTGAAAAACGTCCAGAAATGATTGAAGCTACTGACTGAATGAAAGGAGCTGGCATCTCATTCTCTTTGAATCTTGTTTATCATGCAAAGAGGAGCAGGAAAAAGCAAAAAATTTCAGAATTGCACCTTGCAATGCGGAGAAATTACTGTTTGTGCATTTACAATATTCATTGATTTTTGCCATTGAAAAACGTCCAGAAATGATTGAAGCTACTGACTGAATGAAAGGAGCTGGCATCTCACTCTCTTTGAATCTTCTTTATCATGCTAAGAGGAGCAGGAAAAAGCAAAAAATTTCAAAATTGCACCTTGCAATGCGGAGAAATTACTGTTTGTGCATTTACAATATTCATTGATTTTTGCCATTGAAAAACATCATGTTATTCATATACCAGAAATGTTTGAAGCTACTGACTGAATGAAAGGAGCTGGCATCTCACTCTCTTTGAATCTTCTTTATCATGCTAAGAGGAGCAGGAAAAAGCAAAAAAATTCAGAATTGCACCTTGCAATGCGGAGAAATTACTGTTTGTGCATTTACAATATTCATTGATTTTTGCCATTGAAAAACGTCCAGAAATGATTGAAGCTACTGACTGAATGAAAGGAGCTGGCATCTCACTCTCTTTGAATCTTCTTTATCATGCTAAGAGGAGCAGGAAAAAGCAAAAAATTTCAGAATTGCACCTTGCAATGCGGAGAAATTACTCTTTGTGCATTTACAATATTCATTGATTTTTGCCATTGAAAAACATCATGTTATTCATATACCAGAAATGTTTGAAGCTACTGACTGAATGAAAGGAGCTGGCATCTCACTCTCTTTGAATCTTCTTTATCATGCTAAGAGGAGCAGGAAAAAGCAAAAAATTTCAGAATTGCACCTTGCAATGCGGAGAAATTACTGTTTGTGCATTTACAATATTCATTGATTTTTGCCATTGAAAAACGTCCAGAAATGATTGAAGCTACTGACTGAATGAAAGGAGCTGGCATCTCATTCTCTTTGAATCTTGTTTATCATGCAAAGAGGAGCAGGAAAAAGCAAAAAATTTCAGAATTGCACCTTGCAATGCGGAGAAATTACTGTTTGTGCATTTACAATATTCATTGATTTTTGCCATTGAAAAACGTCCAGAAATGATTGAAGCTACTGACTGAATGAAAGGAGCTGGCATCTCACTCTCTTTGAATCTTCTTTATATTGCTTAGAGGAGCAGGAAAAAGCAAAAAATTTCAGAATTGCACCTTGCAATGCGGAGAAATTACTGTTTGTGCATTTACAATATTCATTGATTTTTGCCATTGAAAAACATCATGTTATTCATATACCAGAAATGTTTGAAGCTACTGACTGAATGAAAGGAGCTGGCATCTCACTCTCTTTGAATCTTCTTTATCATGCTAAGAGGAGCAGGAAAAAGCAAAAAATTTCAGAATTGCACCTTGCAATGCGGAGAAATTACTGTTTGTGCATTTACAATATTCATTGATTTTTGCCATTGAAAAACGTCCAGAAATGATTGAAGCTACTGACTGAATGAAAGGAGCTGGCATCTCACTCTCTTTGAATCTTCTTTATCATGCTAAGAGGAGCAGGAAAAAGCAAAAAATTTCAGAATTGCACCTTGCAATGCGGAGAAATTACTGTTTGTGCATTTACAATATTCATTGATTTTTGCCATTGAAAAACGTCCAGAAATGATTGAAGCTACTGACTGAATGAAAGGAGCTGGCATCTCACTCTCTTTGAATCTTCTTTATCATGCTAAGAGGAGCAGGAAAAAGCAAAAAATTTCAGAATTGCACCTTGCAATGCGGAGAAATTACTGTTTGTGCATTTACAATATTCATTGATTTTTGCCATTGAAAAACGTCCAGAAATGATTGAAGCTACTGACTGAATGAAAGGAGCTGGCATCTCACTCTCTTTGAATCTTGTTTATCTTGCTAAGAGGAGCAGGAAAAAGCAAAAAATTTCAGAATTGCACCTTGCAATGCGGAGAAATTACTGTTTGTGCATTTACAATATTCATTGATTTTTGCCATTGAAAAATGTCCAGAAATGTTTGAAGCTACTGACTGAATGAAAGGAGCTGGCATCTCACTCTCTTTGAATCTTCTTTATCATGCTAAGAGGAGCAGAAAAAAGCAAAAAATTTCAGAATTGCACCTTGCAATGCGGAGAAATTACTGTTTGTGCATTTACAATATTCATTGATTTTTGCCATTGAAAAACGTCCAGAAATGATTGAAGCTACTGACTGAATGAAAGGAGCTGGCATCTCACTCTCTTTGAATCTTGTTTATCATGCTAAGAGGAGCAGGAAAAAGCAAAAAATTTCAGAATTGCACCTTGCAATGCGGAGAAATTACTGTTTGTGCATTTACAATATTCATTGATTTTTGCCATTGAAAAACGTCCAGAAATGATTGAAGCTACTGACTGAATGAAAGGAGCTGGCATCTCACTCTCTTTGAATCTTGTTTATCTTGCTAAGAGGAGCAGGAAAAAGCAAAAAATTTCAGAATTGCACCTTGCAATGCGGAGAAATTACTGTTTGTGCATTTACAATATTCATTGATTTTTGCCATTGAAAAATGTCCAGAAATGTTTGAAGCTACTGACTGAATGAAAGGAGCTGGCATCTCACTCTCTTTGAATCTTCTTTATCATGCTAAGAGGAGCAGGAAAAAGCAAAAAATTTCAGAATTGCACCTTGCAATGCGGAGAAATTACTGTTTGTGCATTTACAATATTCAATGATTTTTGCCATTGAAAAACGTCCAGAAATGATTGAAGCTACTGACTGAATGAAAGGAGCTGGCATCTCACTCTCTTTGAATCTTCTTTATCATGCTAAGAGGAGCAGGAAAAAGCAAAAAATTTCAGAATTGCACCTTGCAATGCGGAGAAATTACTGTTTGTGCATTTACAATATTCATTGATTTTTGCCATTGAAAAACATCATGTTATTCATATACCAGAAATGTTTGAAGCTACTGACTGAATGAAAGGAGCTGGCATCTCACTCTCTTTGAATCTTCTTTATCATGCTAAGAGGAGCAGGAAAAAGCAAAAAATTTCAGAATTGCACCTTGCAATGCGGAGAAATTACTGTTTGTGCATTTACAATATTCATTGATTTTTGCCATTGAAAAACATCATGTTATTCATATACCAGAAATGTTTGAAGCTACTGACTGAATGAAAGGAGCTGGCATCTCACTCTCTTTGAATCTTCTTTATCATGCTAAGAGGAGCAGGAAAAAGCAAAAAATTTCAGAATTGCACCTTGCAATGCGGAGAAATTACTCTTTGTGCATTTACAATATTCATTGATTTTTGCCATTGAAAAACGTCCAGAAATGATTGAAGCTACTGACTGAATGAAAGGAGCTGGCATCTCACTCTCTTTGAATCTTCTTTATCATGCTAAGAGGAGCAGGAAAAAGCAAAAAATTTCAAAATTGCACCTTGCAATGCGGAGAAATTACTGTTTGTGCATTTACAATATTCATTGATTTTTGCCATTGAAAAACATCATGTTATTCATATACCAGAAATGTTTGAAGCTACTGACAATGAAAGGAGCTGGCATCTCACTCTCTTTGAATCTTCTTTATCATGCTAAGAGGATCAGGAAAAAGCAAAAAAATTCAGAATTGCACCTTGCAATGCGGAGAAATTACTGTTTGTGCATTTACAATATTCATTGATTTTTGCCATTGAAAAACGTCCAGAAATGATTGAAGCTACTGACTGAATGAAAGGAGCTGGCATCTCACTCTCTTTGAATCTTCTTTATCATGCTAAGAGGAGCAGGAAAAAGCAAAAAATTTCAGAATTGCACCTTGCAATGCGGAGAAATTACTGTTTGTGCATTTACAATATTCATTGATTTTTGCCATTGAAAAACGTCCAGAAATGATTGAAGCTACTGACTGAATGAAAGGAGCTGGCATCTCACTCTCTTTGAATCATCTTTATCATGCTAAGAGGAGCAGGAAAAAGCAAAAAATTTCAGAATTGCACCTTGCAATGCGGAGAAATTACTGTTTGTGCATTTACAATATTCATTGATTTTTGCCATTGAAAAACGTCCAGAAATGATTGAAGCTACTGACTGAATGAAAGGAGCTGGCATCTCACTCTCTTTGAATCTTGTTTATCTTGCTAAGAGGAGCAGGAAAAAGCAAAAAATTTCAGAATTGCACCTTGCAATGCGGAGAAATTACTGTTTGTGCATTTACAATATTCATTGATTTTTGCCATTGAAAAACGTCCAGAAATGATTGAAGCTACTGACTGAATGAAAGGAGCTGGCATCTCACTCTCTTTGAATCTTCTTTATCATGCTAAGAGGAGCAGGAAAAAGCAAAAAATTTCAGAATTGCACCTTGCAATGCGGAGAAATTACTGTTTGTGCATTTACAATATTCATTGATTTTTGCCATTGAAAAACATCATGTTATTCATATACCAGAAATGTTTGAAGCTACTGACTGAATGAAAGGAGCTGGCATCTCACTCTCTTTGAATCTTCTTTATCATGCTAAGAGGAGCAGAAAAAAGCAAAAAATTTCAGAATTGCACCTTGCAATGCGGAGAAATTACTGTTTGTGCATTTACAATATTCATTGATTTTTGCCATTGAAAAACGTCCAGAAATGATTGAAGCTACTGACTGAATGAAAGGAGCTGGCATCTCACTCTCTTTGAATCTTGTTTATCATGCTAAGAGGAGCAGGAAAAAGCAAAAAATTTCAGAATTGCACCTTGCAATGCGGAGAAATTACTGTTTGTGCATTTACAATATTCATTGATTTTTGCCATTGAAAAACGTCCAGAAATGATTGAAGCTACTGACTGAATGAAAGGAGCTGGCATCTCACTCTCTTTGAATCTTCTTTATCATGCTAAGAGGAGCAGGAAAAAGCAAAAAATTTCAGAATTGCACCTTTCAATGCGGAGAAATTACTGTTTGTGCATTTACAATATTCATTGATTTTTGCCATTGAAAAACATCATGTTATTCATATACCAGAAATGTTTGAAGCTACTGACTGAATGAAAGGAGCTGGCATCTCACTCTCTTTGAATCTTCTTTATCATGCTAAGAGGAGCAGGAAAAAGCAAAAAATTTCAGAATTGCACCTTGCAATGCGGAGAAATTACTGTTTGTGCATTTACAATATTCATTGATTTTTGCCATTGAAAAACGTCCAGAAATGATTGAAGCTACTGACTGAATGAAAGGAGCTGGCATCTCACTCTCTTTGAATCTTGTTTATCATGCTAAGAGGAGCAGGAAAAAGCAAAAAATTTCAGAATTGCACCTTGCAATGCGGAGAAATTACTGTTTGTGCATTTACAATATTCATTGATTTTTGCCATTGAAAAACGTCCAGAAATGATTGAAGCTACTTACTGAATGAAAGGAGCTGGCATCTCACTCTCTTTGAATCTTCTTTATCATGCTAAGAGGAGCAGGAAAAAGCAAAAAATTTCAGAATTGCACCTTGCAATGCGGAGAAATTACTGTTTGTGCATTTACAATATTCATTGATATTTGCCATTGAAAAACGTCCAGAAATGTTTGAAGCTACTGACTGAATGAAAGGAGCTGGCATCTCACTCTCTTTGAATCTTCTTTATCATGCTAAGAGGAGCAGAAAAAAGCAAAAAAATTCAGAATTGCACCTTGCAATGCGGAGAAATTACTGTTTGTGCATTTACAATATTCATTGATTTTTGCCATTGAAAAACATCATGTTATTCATATACCAGAAATGATTGAAGCTACTGACTGAATGAAAGGAGCTGGCATCTCACTCTCTTTGAATCTTCTTTATCATGCTAAGAGGAGCAGGAAAAAGCAAAAAATTTCAGAATTGCACATTGCAATGCGGAGAAATTACTGTTTGTGCATTTACAATATTCAATGATTTTTGCCATTGAAAAACGTCCAGAAATGATTGAAGCTACTGACTGAATGAAAGGAGCTGGCATCTCACTCTCTTTGAATCTTCTTTATCATGCTAAGAGGAGCAGGAAAAAGCAAAAAATTTCAGAATTGCACCTTGCAATGCGGAGAAATTACTGTTTGTGCATTTACAATATTCATTGATTTTTGCCATTGAAAAACGTCCAGAAATGATTGAAGCTACTGACTGAATGAAAGGAGCTGGCATCTCACTCTCTTTGAATCTTCTTTATCATGCTAAGAGGAGCAGGAAAAAGCAAAAAATTTCAGAATTGCACCTTTCAATGCGGAGAAATTACTGTTTGTGCATTTACAATATTCATTGATTTTTGCCATTGAAAAACATCATGTTATTCATATACCAGAAATGTTTGAAGCTACTGACTGAATGAAAGGAGCTGGCATCTCACTCTCTTTGAATCTTCTTTATCATGCTAAGAGGAGCAGGAAAAAGCAAAAAATTTCAGAATTGCACCTTGCAATGCGGAGAAATTACTGTTTGTGCATTTACAATATTCATTGATTTTTGCCATTGAAAAACGTCCAGAAATGATTGAAGCTACTGACTGAATGAAAGGAGCTGGCATCTCACTCTCTTTGAATCTTGTTTATCATGCTAAGAGGAGCAGGAAAAAGCAAAAAATTTCAGAATTGCACCTTGCAATGCGGAGAAATTACTGTTTGTGCATTTACAATATTCATTGATTTTTGCCATTGAAAAACGTCCAGAAATGATTGAAGCTACTTACTGAATGAAAGGAGCTGGCATCTCACTCTCTTTGAATCTTCTTTATCATGCTAAGAGGAGCAGGAAAAAGCAAAAAATTTCAGAATTGCACCTTGCAATGCGGAGAAATTACTGTTTGTGCATTTACAATATTCATTGATATTTGCCATTGAAAAACGTCCAGAAATGTTTGAAGCTACTGACTGAATGAAAGGAGCTGGCATCTCACTCTCTTTGAATCTTCTTTATCATGCTAAGAGGAGCAGAAAAAAGCAAAAAAATTCAGAATTGCACCTTGCAATGCGGAGAAATTACTGTTTGTGCATTTACAATATTCATTGATTTTTGCCATTGAAAAACATCATGTTATTCATATACCAGAAATGATTGAAGCTACTGACTGAATGAAAGGAGCTGGCATCTCACTCTCTTTGAATCTTCTTTATCATGCTAAGAGGAGCAGGAAAAAGCAAAAAATTTCAGAATTGCACATTGCAATGCGGAGAAATTACTGTTTGTGCATTTACAATATTCGATGATTTTTGCCATTGAAAAACGTCCAGAAATGATTGAAGCTACTGACTGAATGAAAGGAGCTGGCATCTCACTCTCTTTGAATCTTCTTTATCATGCTAAGAGGAGCAGGAAAAAGCAAAAAATTTCAGAATTGCACCTTGCAATGCAGAGAAATTACTCTTTGTGCATTTACAATATTCATTGATTTTTGCCATTGAAAAACATCATGTTATTCATATACCAGAAATGTTTGAAGCTACTGACTGAATGAAAGGAGCTGGCATCTCACTCTCTTTGAATCTTCTTTATCATGCTAAGAGGAGCAGGAAAAAGCAAAAAATTTCAGAATTGCACCTTGCAATGCGGAGAAATTACTGTTTGTGCATTTACAATATTCATTGATTTTTGCCATTGAAAAACATCATGTTATTCATATACCAGAAATGTTTGAAGCTACTGACTGAATGAAAGGAGCTGGCATCTCACTCTCTTTGAATCTTCTTTATCATGCTAAGAGGAGCAGAAAAAAGCAAAAAATTTCAGAATTGCACCTTGCAATGCGGAGAAATTACTGTTTGTGCATTTACAATATTCATTGATTTTTGCCATTGAAAAACATCCAGAAATGATTGAAGCTACTGACTGAATGAAAGGAGCTGGCATCTCACTCTCTTTGAATCTTGTTTATCATGCTAAGAGGAGCAGGAAAAAGCAAAAAATTTCAGAATTGCACCTTGCAATGCGGAGAAATTACTGTTTGTGCATTTACAATATTCATTGATTTTTGCCATTGAAAAACGTCCAGAAATGATTGAAGCTACTGACTGAATGAAAGGAGCTGGCATCTCACTCTCTTTGAATCTTCTTTATCATGCTAAGAGGAGCAGGAAAAAGCAAAAAATTTCAAAATTGCACATTGCAATGCGGAGAAATTACTGTTTGTGCATTTACAATATTCATTGATTTTTGCCATTGAAAAACATCATGTTATTCATATACCAGAAATGTTTGAAGCTACTGACTGAATGAAAGGAGCTGGCATCTCACTCTCTTTGAATCTTGTTTATCTTGCTAAGAGGAGCAGGAAAAAGCAAAAAATTTCAGAATTGCACCTTGCAATGCGGAGAAATTACTGTTTGTGCATTTACAATATTCATTGATTTTTGCCATTGAAAAACGTCCAGAAATGTTTGAAGCTACTGACTGAATGAAAGGAGCTGGCATGTCACTCTCTTTGAATCTTCTTTAGCATGCTTAGAGGAGCAGGAAAAAGCAAAAAATTTCAGAATTGCACCTTGCAATGCGGAGAAATTACTGTTTGTGCATTTACAATATTCATTGATTTTTGCCATTGAAAAACATCATGTTATTCATATACCAGAAATGTTTGAAGCTACTGACTGAATGAAAGGAGCTGGCATCTCACTCTCTTTGAATCTTCTTTATCATGCTAAGAGGAGCAGAAAAAAGCAAAAAATTTCAGAATTGCACCTTGCAATGCGGAGAAATTACTGTTTGTGCATTTACAATATTCATTGATTTTTGCCATTGAAAAACATCCAGAAATGATTGAAGCTACTGACTGAATTAAAGGAGCTGGCATCTCACTCTCTTTGAATCTTGTTTATCATGCTAAGAGGAGCAGGAAAAAGCAAAAAATTTCAGAATTGCACCTTGCAATGCGGAGAAATTACTGTTTGTGCATTTACAATATTCATTGATTTTTGCCATTGAAAAACGTCCAGAAATGATTGAAGCTACTGACTGAATGAAAGGAGCTGGCATCTCACTCTCTTTGAATCTTCTTTATCATGCTAAGAGGAGCAGGAAAAAGCAAAAAATTTCAAAATTGCACCTTGCAATGCGGAGAAATTACTGTTTGTGCATTTACAATATTCATTGATTTTTGCCATTGAAAAACATCATGTTATTCATATACCAGAAATGTTTGAAGCTACTGACTGAATGAAAGGAGCTGGCATCTCACTCTCTTTGAATCTTCTTTATCATGCTAAGAGGAGCAGGAAAAAGCAAAAAATTTCAGAATTGCACCTTGCAATGCGGAGAAATTACTGTTTGTGCATTTACAATATTCATTGATTTTTGCCATTGAAAAACGTCCAGAAATGATTGAAGCTACTGACTGAATGAAAGGAGCTGGCATCTCACTCTCTTTGAATCTTCTTTAGCATGCTTAGAGGAGCAGGAAAAAGCAAAAAATTTCAGAATTGCACCTTGCAATGCGGAGAAATTACTGTTTGTGCATTTACAATATTCATTGATTTTTGCCATTGAAAAACATCATGTTATTCATATACCAGAAATGTTTGAAGCTACTGACTGAATGAAAGGAGCTGGCATCTCACTCTCTTTGAATCTTCTTTATCATGCTAAGAGGAGCAGAAAAAAGCAAAAAATTTCAGAATTGCACCTTGCAATGCGGAGAAATTACTGTTTGTGCATTTACAATATTCATTGATTTTTGCCATTGAAAAACATCCAGAAATGATTGAAGCTACTGACTGAATTAAAGGAGCTGGCATCTCACTCTCTTTGAATCTTGTTTATCATGCTAAGAGGAGCAGGAAAAAGCAAAAAATTTCAGAATTGCACCTTGCAATGCGGAGAAATTACTGTTTGTGCATTTACAATATTCATTGATTTTTGCCATTGAAAAACGTCCAGAAATGATTGAAGCTACTGACTGAATGAAAGGAGCTGGCATCTCACTCTCTTTGAATCTTCTTTATCATGCTAAGAGGAGCAGGAAAAAGCAAAAAATTTCAAAATTGCACCTTGCAATGCGGAGAAATTACTGTTTGTGCATTTACAATATTCATTGATTTTTGCCATTGAAAAACATCATGTTATTCATATACCAGAAATGTTTGAAGCTACTGACTGAATGAAAGGAGCTGGCATCTCACTCTCTTTGAATCTTCTTTATCATGCTAAGAGGAGCAGGAAAAAGCAAAAAATTTCAGAATTGCACCTTGCAATGCGGAGAAATTACTGTTTGTGCATTTACAATATTCATTGATTTTTGCCATTGAAAAACGTCCAGAAATGATTGAAGCTACTGACTGAATGAAAGGAGCTGGCATCTCACTCTCTTTGAATCTTGTTTATCTTGCTAAGAGGAGCAGGAAAAAGCAAAAAATTTCAGAATTGCACCTTGCAATGCGGAGAAATTACTGTTTGTGCATTTACAATATTCATTGATTTTTGCCATTGAAAAACGTCCAGAAATGATTGAAGCTACTGACTGAATGAAAGGAGCTGGCATCTCACTCTCTTTGAATCTTCTTTACCATGCTAAGAGGAGCAGGAAAAAGCAAAAAATTTCAGAATTGCACCTTGCAATGCGGAGAAATTACTGTTTGTGCATTTACAATATTCATTGATTTTTGCCATTGAAAAACGTCCAGAAATGATTGAAGCTACTGACTGAATGAAAGGAGCTGGCATCTCACTCTCTTTGAATCTTGTTTATCTTGCTAAGAGGAGCAGGAAAAAGCAAAAAATTTCAGAATTGCACCTTGCAATGCGGAGAAATTACTGTTTGTGCATTTACAATATTCATTGATTTTTGCCATTGAAAAACGTCCAGAAATGATTGAAGCTACTGACTGAATGAAAGGAGCTGGCATCTCACTCTCTTTGAATCTTCTTTATCATGCTAAGAGGAGCAGGAAAAAGCAAAAAATTTCAGAATTGCACCTTGCAATGCGGAGAAATTACTGTTTGTGCATTTACAATATTCATTGATTTTTGCCATTGAAAAACGTCCAGAAATGATTGAAGCTACTGACTGAATGAAAGGAGCTGGCATCTCACTCTCTTTGAATCTTGTTTATCATGCTAAGAGGAGCAGGAAAAAGCAAAAAATTTCAGAATTGCACCTTGCAATGCGGAGAAATTACTGTTTGTGCATTTACAATATTCATTGATTTTTGCCATTGAAAAACGTCCAGAAATGATTGAAGCTACTGACTGAATGAAAGGAGCTGGCATCTCACTCTCTTTGAATCTTCTTTATCATGCTTAGAGGAGCAGGAAAAAGCAAAAAATTTCAGAATTGCACCTTGCAATGCGGAGAAATTACTGTTTGTGCATTTACAATATTCATTGATTTTTGCCATTGAAAAACATCATGTTATTCATATACCAGAAATGTTTGAAGATACTGACTGAATGAAAGGAGCTGGCATCTCACTCTCTTTGAATCTTCTTTATCATGCTAAGAGGAGCAGAAAAAAGCAAAAAATTTCAGAATTGCACCTTGCAATGCGGAGAAATTACTGTTTGTGCATTTACAATATTCATTGATTTTTGCCATTGAAAAACATCCAGAAATGATTGAAGCTACTGACTGAATGAAAGGAGCTGGCATCTCACTCTCTTTGAATCTTGTTTATCATGCTAAGAGGAGCAGGAAAAAGCAAAAAATTTCAGAATTGCACCTTGCAATGCGGAGAAATTACTGTTTGTGCATTTACAATATTCATTGATTTTTGCCATTGAAAAACGTCCAGAAATGATTGAAGCTACTGACTGAATGAAAGGAGCTGGCATCTCACTCTCTTTGAATCTTCTTTATCATGCTAAGAGGAGCAGGAAAAAGCAAAAAATTTCAAAATTGCACCTTGCAATGCGGAGAAATTACTGTTTGTGCATTTACAATATTCATTGATTTTTGCCATTGAAAAACATCATGTTATTCATATACCAGAAATGTTTGAAGCTACTGACTGAATGAAAGGAGCTGGCATCTCACTCTCTTTGAATCTTCTTTATCATGCTAAGAGGAGCAGGAAAAAGCAAAAAATTTCAGAATTGCACCTTGCAATGCGGAGAAATTACTGTTTGTGCATTTACAATATTCATTGATTTTTGCCATTGAAAAACGTCCAGAAATGATTGAAGCTACTGACTGAATGAAAGGAGCTGGCATCTCACTCTCTTTGAATCTTGTTTATCTTGCTAAGAGGAGCAGGAAAAAGCAAAAAATTTCAGAATTGCACCTTGCAATGCGGAGAAATTACTGTTTGTGCATTTACAATATTCATTGATTTTTGCCATTGAAAAATGTCCAGAAATGTTTGAAGCTACTGACTGAATGAAAGGAGCTGGCATCTCACTCTCTTTGAATCTTCTTTATCATGCTAAGAGGAGCAGGAAAAAGCAAAAAATTTCAGAATTGCACCTTGCAATGCGGAGAAATTACTGTTTGTGCATTTACAATATTCAATGATTTTTGCCATTGAAAAACGTCCAGAAATGATTGAAGCTACTGACTGAATGAAAGGAGCTGGCATCTCACTCTCTTTGAATCTTCTTTATCATGCTAAGAGGAGCAGGAAAAAGCAAAAAATTTCAGAATTGCACCTTGCAATGCGGAGAAATTACAGTTTGTGCATTTACAATATTCATTGATTTTTGCCATTGAAAAACATCATGTTATTCATATACCAGAAATGTTTGAAGCTACTGACTGAATGAAAGGAGCTGGCATCTCACTCTCTTTGAATCTTCTTTATCATGCTAGGAGGAGCAGGAAAAAGCAAAAAATTTCAGAATTGCACCTTGCAATGCGGAGAAATTACTGTTTGTGCATTTACAATATTCATTGATTTTTGCCATTGAAAAACATCATGTTATTCATATACCAGAAATGTTTGAAGCTACTGACTGAATGAAAGGAGCTGGCATCTCACTCTCTTTGAATCTTCTTTATCATGCTAAGAGGAGCAGGAAAAAGCAAAAAATTTCAGAATTGCACCTTGCAATGCGGAGAAATTACTCTTTGTGCATTTACAATATTCATTGATTTTTGCCATTGAAAAACGTCCAGAAATGATTGAAGCTACTGACTGAATGAAAGGAGCTGGCATCTCACTCTCTTTGAATCTTGTTTATCATGCTAAGAGGAGCAGGAAAAAGCAAAAAATTTCAGAATTGCACCTTGCAATGTGGAGAAATTACTGTTTGTGCATTTACAATATTCATTGATTTTTGCCATTGAAAAACGTCCAGAAATGATTGAAGCTACTGACTGAATGAAAGGAGCTGGCATCTCACTCTCTTTGAATCTTCTTTATCATGCTAAGAGGAGCAGGAAAAAGCAAAAAATTTCAAAATTGCACCTTGCAATGCGGAGAAATTACTGTTTGTGCATTTACAATATTCATTGATTTTTGCCATTGAAAAACATCATGTTATTCATATACCAGAAATGTTTGAAGCTACTGACTGAATGAAAGGAGCTGGCATCTCACTCTCTTTGAATCTTCTTTATCATGCTAAGAGGATCAGGAAAAAGCAAAAAAATTCAGAATTGCACCTTGCAATGCGGAGAAATTACTGTTTGTGCATTTACAATATTCATTGATTTTTGCCATTGAAAAACGTCCAGAAATGATTGAAGCTACTGACTGAATGAAAGGAGCTGGCATCTCACTCTCTTTGAATCTTCTTTATCATGCTAAGAGGAGCAGGAAAAAGCAAAAAATTTCAGAATTGCACCTTGCAATGCGGAGAAATTACTGTTTGTGCATTTACAATATTCATTGATTTTTGCCATTGAAAAACGTCCAGAAATGATTGAAGCTACTGACTGAATGAAAGGAGCTGGCATCTCACTCTCTTTGAATCTTCTTTATCATGCTAAGAGGAGCAGGAAAAAGCAAAAAATTTCAGAATTGCACCTTGCAATGCGGAGAAATTACTGTTTGTGCATTTACAATATTCATTGATTTTTGCCATTGAAAAATGTCCAGAAATGATTGAAGCTACTGACTGAATGAAAGGAGCTGGCATCTCACTCTCTTTGAATCTTGTTTATCTTGCTAAGAGGAGCAGGAAAAAGCAAAAAATTTCAGAATTGCACCTTGCAATGCGGAGAAATTACTGTTTGTGCATTTACAATATTCATTGATTTTTGCCATTGAAAAACGTCCAGAAATGATTGAAGCTACTGACTGAATGAAAGGAGCTGGCATCTCACTCTCTTTGAATCTTCTTTATCATGCTAAGAGGAGCAGGAAAAAGCAAAAAATTTCAGAATTGCACCTTGCAATGCGGAGAAATTACTGTTTGTGCATTTACAATATTCATTGATTTTTGCCATTGAAAAACATCATGTTATTCATATACCAGAAATGTTTGAAGCTACTGACTGAATGAAAGGAGCTGGCATCTCACTCTCTTTGAATCTTCTTTATCATGCTAAGAGGAGCAGAAAAAAGCAAAAAATTTCAGAATTGCACCTTGCAATGCGGAGAAATTACTGTTTGTGCATTTACAATATTCATTGATTTTTGCCATTGAAAAACGTCCAGAAATGATTGAAGCTACTGACTGAATGAAAGGAGCTGGCATCTCACTCTCTTTGAATCTTGTTTATCATGCTAAGAGGAGCAGGAAAAAGCAAAAAATGTCAGAATTGCACCTTGCAATGCGGAGAAATTACTGTTTGTGCATTTACAATATTCATTGATTTTTGCCATTGAAAAACGTCCAGAAATGATTGAAGCTACTGACTGAATGAAAGGAGCTGGCATCTCACTCTCTTTGAATCTTCTTTATCATGCTAAGAGGAGCAGGAAAAAGCAAAAAATTTCAGAATTGCACCTTGCAATGCGGAGAAATTACTGTTTGTGCATTTACAATATTCATTGATTTTTGCCATTGAAAAATGTCCAGAAATGTTTGAAGCTACTGACTGAATGAAAGGAGCTGGCATCTCACTCTCTTTGAATCTTCTTTATCATGCTAAGAGGAGCAGGAAAAAGCAAAAAATTTCAGAATTGCACCTTGCAATGCGGAGAAATTACTGTTTGTGCATTTACAATATTCAATGATTTTTGCCATTGAAAAACGTCCAGAAATGATTGAAGCTACTGACTGAATGAAAGGAGCTGGCATCTCACTCTCTTTGAATCTTCTTTATCATGCTAAGAGGAGCAGGAAAAAGCAAAAAATTTCAGAATTGCACCTTGCAATGCGGAGAAATTACAGTTTGTGCATTTACAATATTCATTGATTTTTGCCATTGAAAAACATCATGTTATTCATATACCAGAAATGTTTGAAGCTACTGACTGAATGAAAGGAGCTGGCATCTCACTCTCTTTGAATCTTCTTTATCATGCTAGGAGGAGCAGGAAAAAGCAAAAAATTTCAGAATTGCACCTTGCAATGCGGAGAAATTACTGTTTGTGCATTTACAATATTCATTGATTTTTGCCATTGAAAAACATCATGTTATTCATATACCAGAAATGTTTGAAGCTACTGACTGAATGAAAGGAGCTGGCATCTCACTCTCTTTGAATCTTCTTTATCATGCTAAGAGGAGCAGGAAAAAGCAAAAAATTTCAGAATTGCACCTTGCAATGCGGAGAAATTACTCTTTGTGCATTTACAATATTCATTGATTTTTGCCATTGAAAAACGTCCAGAAATGATTGAAGCTACTGACTGAATGAAAGGAGCTGGCATCTCACTCTCTTTGAATCTTGTTTATCATGCTAAGAGGAGCAGGAAAAAGCAAAAAATTTCAGAATTGCACCTTGCAATGTGGAGAAATTACTGTTTGTGCATTTACAATATTCATTGATTTTTGCCATTGAAAAACGTCCAGAAATGATTGAAGCTACTGACTGAATGAAAGGAGCTGGCATCTCACTCTCTTTGAATCTTCTTTATCATGCTAAGAGGAGCAGGAAAAAGCAAAAAATTTCAAAATTGCACCTTGCAATGCGGAGAAATTACTGTTTGTGCATTTACAATATTCATTGATTTTTGCCATTGAAAAACATCATGTTATTCATATACCAGAAATGTTTGAAGCTACTGACTGAATGAAAGGAGCTGGCATCTCACTCTCTTTGAATCTTCTTTATCATGCTAAGAGGATCAGGAAAAAGCAAAAAAATTCAGAATTGCACCTTGCAATGCGGAGAAATTACTGTTTGTGCATTTACAATATTCATTGATTTTTGCCATTGAAAAACGTCCAGAAATGATTGAAGCTACTGACTGAATGAAAGGAGCTGGCATCTCACTCTCTTTGAATCTTCTTTATCATGCTAAGAGGAGCAGGAAAAAGCAAAAAATTTCAGAATTGCACCTTGCAATGCGGAGAAATTACTGTTTGTGCATTTACAATATTCATTGATTTTTGCCATTGAAAAACGTCCAGAAATGATTGAAGCTACTGACTGAATGAAAGGAGCTGGCATCTCACTCTCTTTGAATCTTCTTTATCATGCTAAGAGGAGCAGGAAAAAGCAAAAAATTTCAGAATTGCACCTTGCAATGCGGAGAAATTACTGTTTGTGCATTTACAATATTCATTGATTTTTGCCATTGAAAAATGTCCAGAAATGATTGAAGCTACTGACTGAATGAAAGGAGCTGGCATCTCACTCTCTTTGAATCTTGTTTATCTTGCTAAGAGGAGCAGGAAAAAGCAAAAAATTTCAGAATTGCACCTTGCAATGCGGAGAAATTACTGTTTGTGCATTTACAATATTCATTGATTTTTGCCATTGAAAAACGTCCAGAAATGATTGAAGCTACTGACTGAATGAAAGGAGCTGGCATCTCACTCTCTTTGAATCTTCTTTATCATGCTAAGAGGAGCAGGAAAAAGCAAAAAATTTCAGAATTGCACCTTGCAATGCGGAGAAATTACTGTTTGTGCATTTACAATATTCATTGATTTTTGCCATTGAAAAACATCATGTTATTCATATACCAGAAATGTTTGAAGCTACTGACTGAATGAAAGGAGCTGGCATCTCACTCTCTTTGAATCTTCTTTATCATGCTAAGAGGAGCAGAAAAAAGCAAAAAATTTCAGAATTGCACCTTGCAATGCGGAGAAATTACTGTTTGTGCATTTACAATATTCATTGATTTTTGCCATTGAAAAACGTCCAGAAATGATTGAAGCTACTGACTGAATGAAAGGAGCTGGCATCTCACTCTCTTTGAATCTTGTTTATCATGCTAAGAGGAGCAGGAAAAAGCAAAAAATGTCAGAATTGCACCTTGCAATGCGGAGAAATTACTGTTTGTGCATTTACAATATTCATTGATTTTTGCCATTGAAAAACGTCCAGAAATGATTGAAGCTACTGACTGAATGAAAGGAGCTGGCATCTCACTCTCTTTGAATCTTCTTTATCATGCTAAGAGGAGCAGGAAAAAGCAAAAAATTTCAGAATTGCACCTTGCAATGCGGAGAAATTACTGTTTGTGCATTTACAATATTCATTGATTTTTGCCATTGAAAAACGTCCAGAAATGATTGAAGCTACTGACTGAATGAAAGGAGCTGGCATCTCATTCTCTTTGAATCTTGTTTATCATGCTAAGAGGAGCAGGAAAAAGCAAAAAATTTCAGAATTGCACCTTGCAATGCGGAGAAATTACTGTTTGTGCATTTACAATATTCATTGATTTTTGCCATTGAAAAACGTCCAGAAATGATTAAAGCTACTTACTGAATGAAAGGAGCTGGCATCTCACTCTCTTTGAATCTTCTTTATCATGCTAAGAGGAGCAGGAAAAAGCAAAAAATTTCAGAATTGCACCTTGCAATGCGGAGAAATTACTGTTTGTGCATTTACAATATTCATTGATTTTTGCCATTGAAAAACGTCCAGAAATGTTTGAAGCTACTGACTGAATGAAAGGAGCTGGCATCTCACTCTCTTTGAATCTTCTTTATCATGCTAAGAGGAGCAGAAAAAAGCAAAAAAATTCAGAATTGCACCTTGCAATGCGGAGAAATTACTGTTTGTGCATTTACAATATTCATTGATTTTTGCCATTGAAAAACGTCCAGAAATGATTGAAGCTACTGACTGAATGAAAGGAGCTGGCATCTCACTCTCTTTGAATCTTGTTTATCATGCTAAGAGGAGCAGGAAAAAGCAAAAAATTTCAGAATTGCACCTTGCAATGCGGAGAAATTACTGTTTGTGCATTTACAATATTCATTGATTTTTGCCATTGAAAAACATCATGTTATTCATATACTAGAAATGATTGAAGCTACTGACTGAATGAAAGGAGCTGGCATCTCACTCTCTTTGAATCTTCTTTATCATGCTAAGAGGAGCAGGAAAAAGCAAAAAATTTCAGAATTGCACCTTGCAATGCGGAGAAATTACTGTTTGTGCATTTACAATATTCAATGATTTTTGCCATTGAAAAACGTCCAGAAATGATTGAAGCTACTGACTGAATGAAAGGAGCTGGCATCTCACTCTCTTTGAATCTTCTTTATCATGCTAAGAGGAGCAGTAAAAAGCAAAAAATTTCAGAATTGCACCTTGCAATGCGGAGAAATTACTCTTTGTGCATTTACAATATTCATTGATTTTTGCCATTGAAAAACATCATGTTATTCATATACCAGAAATGTTTGAAGCTACTGACTGAATGAAAGGAGCTGGCATCTCACTCTCTTTGAATCTTCTTTATCATGCTAAGAGGAGCAGGAAAAAGCAAAAAATTTCAGAATTGCACCTTGCAATGCGGAGAAATTACTGTTTGTGCATTTACAATATTCATTGATTTTTGCCATTGAAAAACATCATGTTATTCATATACCAGAAATGTTTGAAGCTACTGACTGAATGAAAGGAGCTGGCATCTCACTCTCTTTGAATCTTCTTTATCATGCTAAGAGGAGCAGAAAAAAGCAAAAAATTTCAGAATTGCACCTTGCAATGCGGAGAAATTACTGTTTGTGCATTTACAATATTCATTGATTTTTGCCATTGAAAAACATCCAGAAATGATTGAAGCTACTGACTGAATGAAAGGAGCTGGCATCTCACTCTCTTTGAATCTTGTTTATCATGCTAAGAGGAGCAGGAAAAAGCAAAAAATTTCAGAATTGCACCTTGCAATGCGGAGAAATTACTGTTTGTGCATTTACAATATTCATTGATTTTTGCCATTGAAAAACGTCCAGAAATGATTGAAGCTACTGACTGAATGAAAGGAGCTGGCATCTCACTCTCTTTGAATCTTCTTTATCATGCTAAGAGGAGCAGGAAAAAGCAAAAAATTTCAAAATTGCACCTTGCAATGCGGAGAAATTACTGTTTGTGCATTTACAATATTCATTGATTTTTGCCATTGAAAAACATCATGTTATTCATATACCAGAAATGTTTGAAGCTACTGACTGAATGAAAGGAGCTGGCATCTCACTCTCTTTGAATCTTGTTTATCTTGCTAAGAGGAGCAGGAAAAAGCAAAAAATTTCAGAATTGCACCTTGCAATGCGGAGAAATTACTGTTTGTGCATTTACAATATTCATTGATTTTTGCCATTGAAAAACGTCCAGAAATGTTTGAAGCTACTGACTGAATGAAAGGAGCTGGCATCTCACTCTCTTTGAATCTTCTTTATCATGCTAAGAGGAGCAGAAAAAAGCAAAAAATTTCAGAATTGCACCTTGCAATGCGGAGAAATTACTGTTTGTGCATTTACAATATTCATTGATTTTTGCCATTGAAAAACGTCCAGAAATGATTGAAGCTACTGACTGAATGAAAGGAGCTGGCATCTCACTCTCTTTGAATCTTCTTTATCATGCTTAGAGGAGCAGGAAAAAGCAAAAAATTTCAGAATTGCACCTTGCAATGCGGAGAAATTACTGTTTGTGCATTTACAATATTCATTGATTTTTGCCATTGAAAAACATCATGTTATTCATATACCAGAAATGTTTGAAGCTACTGACTGAATGAAAGGAGCTGGCATCTCACTCTCTTTGAATCTTCTTTATCATGCTAAGAGGAGCAGAAAAAAGCAAAAAATTTCAGAATTGCACCTTGCAATGCGGAGAAATTACTGTTTGTGCATTTACAATATTCATTGATTTTTGCCATTGAAAAACATCCAGAAATGATTGAAGCTACTGACTGAATGAAAGGAGCTGGCATCTCACTCTCTTTGAATCTTGTTTATCATGCTAAGAGGAGCAGGAAAAAGCAAAAAATTTCAGAATTGCACCTTGCAATGCGGAGAAATTACTGTTTGTGCATTTACAATATTCATTGATTTTTGCCATTGAAAAACGTCCAGAAATGATTGAAGCTACTGACTGAATGAAAGGAGCTGGCATCTCACTCTCTTTGAATCTTCTTTATCATGCTAAGAGGAGCAGGAAAAAGCAAAAAATTTCAAAATTGCACCTTGCAATGCGGAGAAATTACTGTTTGTGCATTTACAATATTCATTGATTTTTGCCATTGAAAAACATCATGTTATTCATATACCAGAAATGTTTGAAGCTACTGACTGAATGAAAGGAGCTGGCATCTCACTCTCTTTGAATCTTCTTTATCATGCTAAGAGGAGCAGGAAAAAGCAAAAAATTTCAGAATTGCACCTTGCAATGCGGAGAAATTACTGTTTGTGCATTTACAATATTCATTGATTTTTGCCATTGAAAAACGTCCAGAAATGATTGAAGCTACTGACTGAATGAAAGGAGCTGGCATCTCACTCTCTTTGAATCTTGTTTATCTTGCTAAGAGGAGCAGGAAAAAGCAAAAAATTTCAGAATTGCACCTTGCAATGCGGAGAAATTACTGTTTGTGCATTTACAATATTCATTGATTTTTGCCATTGAAAAATGTCCAGAAATGTTTGAAGCTACTGACTGAATGAAAGGAGCTGGCATCTCACTCTCTTTGAATCTTCTTTATCATGCTAAGAGGAGCAGGAAAAAGCAAAAAATTTCAGAATTGCACCTTGCAATGCGGAGAAATAACTGTTTGTGCATTTACAATATTCAATGATTTTTGCCATTGAAAAACGTCCAGAAATGATTGAAGCTACTGACTGAATGAAAGGAGCTGGCATCTCACTCTCTTTGAATCTTCTTTATCATGCTAAGAGGAGCAGGAAAAAGCAAAAAATTTCAGAATTGCACCTTGCAATGCGGAGAAATTACTGTTTGTGCATTTACAATATTCATTGATTTTTGCCATTGAAAAACATCATGTTATTCATATACCAGAAATGTTTGAAGCTACTGACTGAATGAAAGGAGCTGGCATCTCACTCTCTTTGAATCTTCTTTATCATGCTAAGAGGAGCAGGAAAAAGCAAAAAATTTCAGAATTGCACCTTGCAATGCGGAGAAATTACTGTTTGTGCATTTACAATATTCATTGATTTTTGCCATTGAAAAACATCATGTTATTCATATACCAGAAATGTTTGAAGCTACTGACTGAATGAAAGGAGCTGGCATCTCACTCTCTTTGAATCTTCTTTATCATGCTAAGAGGAGCAGGAAAAAGCAAAAAATTTCAGAATTGCACCTTGCAATGCGGAGAAATTACTCTTTGTGCATTTACAATATTCATTGATTTTTGCCATTGAAAAACGTCCAGAAATGATTGAAGCTACTGACTGAATGAAAGGAGCTGGCATCTCACTCTCTTTGAATCTTGTTTATCATGCTAAGAGGAGCAGGAAAAAGCAAAAAATTTCAGAATTGCACCTTGCAATGTGGAGAAATTACTGTTTGTGCATTTACAATATTCATTGATTTTTGCCATTGAAAAACGTCCAGAAATGATTGAAGCTACTGACTGAATGAAAGGAGCTGGCATCTCACTCTCTTTGAATCTTCTTTATCATGCTAAGAGGAGCAGGAAAAAGCAAAAAATTTCAAAATTGCACCTTGCAATGCGGAGAAATTACTGTTTGTGCATTTACAATATTCATTGATTTTTGCCATTGAAAAACATCATGTTATTCATATACCAGAAATGTTTGAAGCTACTGACTGAATGAAAGGAGCTGGCATCTCACTCTCTTTGAATCTTCTTTATCATGCTAAGAGGATCAGGAAAAAGCAAAAAAATTCAGAATTGCACCTTGCAATGCGGAGAAATTACTGTTTGTGCATTTACAATATTCATTGATTTTTGCCATTGAAAAACGTCCAGAAATGATTGAAGCTACTGACTGAATGAAAGGAGCTGGCATCTCACTCTCTTTGAATCTTCTTTATCATGCTAAGAGGAGCAGGAAAAAGCAAAAAATTTCAGAATTGCCCCTTGCAATGCGGAGAAATTACTGTTTGTGCATTTACAATATTCATTGATTTTTGCCATTGAAAAACGTCCAGAAATGATTGAAGCTACTGACTGAATGAAAGGAGCTGGCATCTCACTCTCTTTGAATCTTCTTTATCATGCTAAGAGGAGCAGGAAAAAGCAAAAAATTTCAGAATTGCACCTTGCAATGCGGAGAAATTACTGTTTGTGCATTTACAATATTCATTGATTTTTGCCATTGAAAAATGTCCAGAAATGATTGAAGCTACTGACTGAATGAAAGGAGCTGGCATCTCACTCTCTTTGAATCTTGTTTATCTTGCTAAGAGGAGCAGGAAAAAGCAAAAAATTTCAGAATTGCACCTTGCAATGCGGAGAAATTACTGTTTGTGCATTTACAATATTCATTGATTTTTGCCATTGAAAAACGTCCAGAAATGATTGAAGCTACTGACTGAATGAAAGGAGCTGGCATCTCACTCTCTTTGAATCTTCTTTATCATGCTAAGAGGAGCAGGAAAAAGCTAAAAATTTCAGAATTGCACCTTGCAATGCGGAGAAATTACTGTTTGTGCATTTACAATATTCATTGATTTTTGCCATTGAAAAACATCATGTTATTCATATACCAGAAATGTTTGAAGCTACTGACTGAATGAAAGGAGCTGGCATCTCACTCTCTTTGAATCTTCTTTATCATGCTAAGAGGAGCAGAAAAAAGCAAAAAATTTCAGAATTGCACCTTGCAATGCGGAGAAATTACTGTTTGTGCATTTACAATATTCATTGATTTTTGCCATTGAAAAACGTCCAGAAATGATTGAAGCTACTGACTGAATGAAAGGAGCTGGCATCTCACTCTCTTTGAATCTTGTTTATCATGCTAAGAGGAGCAGGAAAAAGCAAAAAATTTCAGAATTGCACCTTGCAATGCGGAGAAATTACTGTTTGTGCATTTACAATATTCATTGATTTTTGCCATTGAAAAACGTCCAGAAATGATTGAAGCTACTGACTGAATGAAAGGAGCTGGCATCTCACTCTCTTTGAATCTTCTTTATCATGCTAAGAGGAGCAGGAAAAAGCAAAAAATTTCAGAATTGCACCTTTCAATGTGGAGAAATTACTGTTTGTGCATTTACAATATTCATTGATTTTTGCCATTGAAAAACATCATGTTATTCATATACCAGAAATGTTTGAAGCTACTGACTGAATGAAAGGAGCTGGCATCTCACTCTCTTTGAATCTTCTTTATCATGCTAAGAGGAGCAGAAAAAAGCAAAAAATTTCAGAATTGCACCTTGCAATGCGGAGAAATTACTGTTTGTGCATTTACAATATTCATTGATTTTTGCCATTGAAAAACGTCCAGAAATGATTGAAGCTACTGACTGAATGAAAGGAGCTGGCATCTCACTCTCTTTGAATCTTCTTTATCATGCTAAGAGGAGCAGGAAAAAGCAAAAAATTTCAGAATTGCACCTTTCAATGTGGAGAAATTACTGTTTGTGCATTTACAATATTCATTGATTTTTGCCATTGAAAAACATCATGTTATTCATATACCAGAAATGTTTGAAGCTACTGACTGAATGAAAGGAGCTGGCATCTCACTCTCTTTGAATCTTCTTTATCATGCTAAGAGGAGCAGAAAAAAGCAAAAAATTTCAGAATTGCACCTTGCAATGCGGAGAAATTACTGTTTGTGCATTTACAATATTCATTGATTTTTGCCATTGAAAAACGTCCAGAAATGATTGAAGCTACAGACTGAATGAAAGGAGCTGGCATCTCACTCTCTTTGAATCTTGTTTATCATGCTAAGAGGAGCAGGAAAAAGCAAAAAATTTCAGAATTGCACCTTGCAATGCGGAGAAATTACTGTTTGTGCATTTACAATATTCATTGATTTTTGCCATTGAAAAACGTCCAGAAATGATTGAAGCTACTTACTGAATGAAAGGAGCTGGCATCTCACTCTCTTTGAATCTTCTTTATCATGCTAAGAGGAGCAGGAAAAAGCAAAAAATTTCAGAATTGCACCTTGCAATGCGGAGAAATTACTGTTTGTGCATTTACAATATTCATTGATTTTTGCCATTGAAAAACGTCCAGAAATGTTTGAAGCTACTGACTGAATGAAAGGAGCTGGCATCTCACTCTCTTTGAATCTTCTTTATCATGCTAAGAGGAGCAGAAAAAAGCAAAAAAATTCAGAATTGCACCTTGCAATGCGGAGAAATTACTGTTTGTGCATTTACAATATTCATTGATTTTTGCCATTGAAAAACGTCCAGAAATGATTGAAGCTACAGACTGAATGAAAGGAGCTGGCATCTCACTCTCTTTGAATCTTGTTTATCATGCTAAGAGGAGCAGGAAAAAGCAAAAAATTTCAGAATTGCACCTTGCAATGTGGAGAAATTACTGTTTGTGCATTTACAATATTCATTGATTTTTGCCATTGAAAAACGTCCAGAAATGATTGAAGCTACTGACTGAATGAAAGGAGCTGGCATCTCACTCTCTTTGAATCTTCTTTATCATGCTAAGAGGAGCAGGAAAAAGCAAAAAATTTCAAAATTGCACCTTGCAATGCGGAGAAATTACTGTTTGTGCATTTACAATATTCATTGATTTTTGCCATTGAAAAACATCATGTTATTCATATACCAGAAATGTTTGAAGCTACTGACTGAATGAAAGGAGCTGGCATCTCACTCTCTTTGAATCTTCTTTATCATGCTAAGAGGATCAGGAAAAAGCAAAAAAATTCAGAATTGCACCTTGCAATGCGGAGAAATTACTGTTTGTGCATTTACAATATTCATTGATTTTTGCCATTGAAAAACGTCCAGAAATGATTGAAGCTACTGACTGAATGAAAGGAGCTGGCATCTCACTCTCTTTGAATCTTCTTTATCATGCTAAGAGGAGCAGGAAAAAGCAAAAAATTTCAGAATTGCCCCTTGCAATGCGGAGAAATTACTGTTTGTGCATTTACAATATTCATTGATTTTTGCCATTGAAAAACGTCCAGAAATGATTGAAGCTACTGACTGAATGAAAGGAGCTGGCATCTCACTCTCTTTGAATCTTCTTTATCATGCTAAGAGGAGCAGGAAAAAGCAAAAAATTACAGAATTGCACCTTGCAATGCGGAGAAATTACTGTTTGTGCATTTACAATATTCATTGATTTTTGCCATTGAAAAATGTCCAGAAATGATTGAAGCTACTGACTGAATGAAAGGAGCTGGCATCTCACTCTCTTTGAATCTTGTTTATCTTGCTAAGAGGAGCAGGAAAAAGCAAAAAATTTCAGAATTGCACCTTGCAATGCGGAGAAATTACTGTTTGTGCATTTACAATATTCATTGATTTTTGCCATTGAAAAACGTCCAGAAATGATTGAAGCTACTGACTGAAAGAAAGGAGCTGGCATCTCACTCTCTTTGAATCTTCTTTATCATGCTAAGAGGAGCAGGAAAAAGCAAAAAATTTCAGAATTGCACCTTGCAATGCGGAGAAATTACTGTTTGTGCATTTACAATATTCATTGATTTTTGCCATTGAAAAACATCATGTTATTCATATACCAGAAATGTTTGAAGCTACTGACTGAATGAAAGGAGCTGGCATCTCACTCTCTTTGAATCTTCTTTATCATGCTAAGAGGAGCAGAAAAAAGCAAAAAATTTCAGAATTGCACCTTGCAATGCGGAGAAATTACTGTTTGTGCATTTACAATATTCATTGATTTTTGCCATTGAAAAACGTCCAGAAATGATTGAAGCTACAGACTGAATGAAAGGAGCTGGCATCTCACTCTCTTTGAATCTTGTTTATCATGCTAAGAGGAGCAGGAAAAAGCAAAAAATTTCAGAATTGCACCTTGCAATGCGGAGAAATTACTGTTTGTGCATTTACAATATTCATTGATTTTTGCCATTGAAAAACGTCCAGAAATGATTGAAGCTACTTACTGAATGAAAGGAGCTGGCATCTCACTCTCTTTGAATCTTCTTTATCATGCTAAGAGGAGCAGGAAAAAGCAAAAAATTTCAGAATTGCACCTTGCAATGCGGAGAAATTACTGTTTGTGCATTTACAATATTCATTGATTTTTGCCATTGAAAAACGTCCAGAAATGTTTGAAGCTACTGACTGAATGAAAGGAGCTGGCATCTCACTCTCTTTGAATCTTCTTTATCATGCTAAGAGGAGCAGAAAAAAGCAAAAAAATTCAGAATTGCACCTTGCAATGCGGAGAAATTACTGTTTGTGCATTTACAATATTCATTGATTTTTGCCATTGAAAAACGTCCAGAAATGATTGAAGCTACTGACTGAATGAAAGGAGCTGGCATCTCACTCTCTTTGAATCTTGTTTATCATGCTAAGAGGAGCAGGAAAAAGCAAAAAATTTCAGAATTGCACCTTGCAATGCGGAGAAATTACTGTTTGTGCATTTACAATATTCATTGATTTTTGCCATTGAAAAACATCATGTTATTCATATACCAGAAATGATTGAAGCTACTGACTGAATGAAAGGAGCTGGCATCTCACTCTCTTTGAATCTTCTTTATCATGCTAAGAGGAGCAGGAAAAAGCAAAAAATTTCAGAATTGCACCTTGCAATGCGGAGAAATTACTGTTTGTGCATTTACAATATTCAATGATTTTTGCCATTGAAAAACGTCCAGAAATGATTGAAGCTACTGACTGAATGAAAGGAGCTGGCATCTCACTCTCTTTGAATCTTCTTTATCATGCTAAGAGGAGCAGGAAAAAGCAAAAAATTTCAGAATTGCACCTTGCAATGCGGAGAAATTACAGTTTGTGCATTTACAATATTCATTGATTTTTGCCATTGAAAAACATCATGTTATTCATATACCAGAAATGTTTGAAGCTACTGACTGAATGAAAGGAGCTGGCATCTCACTCTCTTTGAATCTTCTTTATCATGCTAAGAGGAGCAGGAAAAAGCAAAAAATTTCAGAATTGCACCTTGCAATGCGGAGAAATTACTGTTTGTGCATTTACAATATTCATTGATTTTTGCCATTGAAAAACATCATGTTATTCATATACCAGAAATGTTTGAAGCTACTGACTGAATGAAAGGAGCTGGCATCTCACTCTCTTTGAATCTTCTTTATCATGCTAAGAGGAGCAGGAAAAAGCAAAAAATTTCAGAATTGCACCTTGCAATGCGGAGAAATTACTCTTTGTGCATTTACAATATTCATTGATTTTTGCCATTGAAAAACGTCCAGAAATGATTGAAGCTACTGACTGAATGAAAGGAGCTGGCATCTCACTCTCTTTGAATCTTGTTTATCATGCTAAGAGGAGCAGGAAAAAGCAAAAAATTTCAGAATTGCACCTTGCAATGTGGAGAAATTACTGTTTGTGCATTTACAATATTCATTGATTTTTGCCATTGAAAAACGTCCAGAAATGATTGAAGCTACTGACTGAATGAAAGGAGCTGGCATCTCACTCTCTTTGAATCTTCTTTATCATGCTAAGAGGAGCAGGAAAAAGCAAAAAATTTCAAAATTGCACCTTGCAATGCGGAGAAATTACTGTTTGTGCATTTACAATATTCATTGATTTTTGCCATTGAAAAACATCATGTTATTCATATACCAGAAATGTTTGAAGCTACTGACTGAATGAAAGGAGCTGGCATCTCACTCTCTTTGAATCTTCTTTATCATGCTAAGAGGATCAGGAAAAAGCAAAAAAATTCAGAATTGCACCTTGCAATGCGGAGAAATTACTGTTTGTGCATTTACAATATTCATTGATTTTTGCCATTGAAAAACGTCCAGAAATGATTGAAGCTACTGACTGAATGAAAGGAGCTGGCATCTCACTCTCTTTGAATCTTCTTTATCATGCTAAGAGGAGCAGGAAAAAGCAAAAAATTTCAGAATTGCACCTTGCAATGCGGAGAAATTACTGTTTGTGCATTTACAATATTCATTGATTTTTGCCATTGAAAAACGTCCAGAAATGATTGAAGCTACTGACTGAATGAAAGGAGCTGGCATCTCACTCTCTTTGAATCTTCTTTATCATGCTAAGAGGAGCAGGAAAAAGCAAAAAATTTCAGAATTGCACCTTGCAATGCGGAGAAATTACTGTTTGTGCATTTACAATATTCATTGATTTTTGCCATTGAAAAATGTCCAGAAATGATTGAAGCTACTGACTGAATGAAAGGAGCTGGCATCTCACTCTCTTTGAATCTTGTTTATCTTGCTAAGAGGAGCAGGAAAAAGCAAAAAATTTCAGAATTGCACCTTGCAATGCGGAGAAATTACTGTTTGTGCATTTACAATATTCATTGATTTTTGCCATTGAAAAACGTCCAGAAATGATTGAAGCTACTGACTGAATGAAAGGAGCTGGCATCTCACTCTCTTTGAATCTTCTTTATCATGCTAAGAGGAGCAGGAAAAAGCAAAAAATTTCAGAATTGCACCTTGCAATGCGGAGAAATTACTGTTTGTGCATTTACAATATTCATTGATTTTTGCCATTGAAAAACATCATGTTATTCATATACCAGAAATGTTTGAAGCTACTGACTGAATGAAAGGAGCTGGCATCTCACTCTCTTTGAATCTTCTTTATCATGCTAAGAGGAGCAGAAAAAAGCAAAAAATTTCAGAATTGCACCTTGCAATGCGGAGAAATTACTGTTTGTGCATTTACAATATTCATTGATTTTTGCCATTGAAAAACGTCCAGAAATGATTGAAGCTACTGACTGAATGAAAGGAGCTGGCATCTCACTCTCTTTGAATCTTGTTTATCATGCTAAGAGGAGCAGGAAAAAGCAAAAAATGTCAGAATTGCACCTTGCAATGCGGAGAAATTACTGTTTGTGCATTTACAATATTCATTGATTTTTGCCATTGAAAAACGTCCAGAAATGATTGAAGCTACTGACTGAATGAAAGGAGCTGGCATCTCACTCTCTTTGAATCTTCTTTATCATGCTAAGAGGAGCAGGAAAAAGCAAAAAATTTCAGAATTGCACCTTGCAATGCGGAGAAATTACTGTTTGTGCATTTACAATATTCATTGATTTTTGCCATTGAAAAACGTCCAGAAATGATTGAAGCTACTGACTGAATGAAAGGAGCTGGCATCTCACTCTCTTTGAATCTTGTTTATCATGCTAAGAGGAGCAGGAAAAAGCAAAAAATTTCAGAATTGCACCTTGCAATGCGGAGAAATTACTGTTTGTGCATTTACAATATTCATTGATTTTTGCCATTGAAAAACATCATGTTATTCATATACCAGAAATGTTTGAAGCTACTGACTGAAGGAAAGGAGCTGGCATCTCACTCTCTTTGAATCTTGTTTATCTTGCTAAGAGGAGCAGGAAAAAGCAAAAAATTTCAGAATTGCACCTTGCAATGCGGAGAAATTACTGTTTGTGCATTTACAATATTCATTGATTTTTGCCATTGAAAAACGTCCAGAAATGTTTGAAGCTACTGACTGAATGAAAGGAGCTGGCATCTCACTCTCTTTGAATCTTCTTTATCATGCTAAGAGGAGCAGAAAAAAGCAAAAAATTTCAGAATTGCACCTTGCAATGCGGAGAAATTACTGTTTGTGCATTTACAATATTCATTGATTTTTGCCATTGAAAAACGTCCAGAAATGATTGAAGCTACTGACTGAATGAAAGGAGCTGGCATCTCCCTCTCTTTGAATCTTCTTTATCATGCTTAGAGGAGCAGGAAAAAGCAAAAAATTTCAGAATTGCACCTTGCAATGCGGAGAAATTACTGTTTGTGCATTTACAATATTCATTGATTTTTGCCATTGAAAAACATCATGTTATTCATATACCAGAAATGTTTGAAGCTACTGACTGAATGAAAGGAGCTGGCATCTCACTCTCTTTGAATCTTCTTTATCATGCTAAGAGGAGCAGAAAAAAGCAAAAAATTTCAGAATTGCACCTTGCAATGCGGAGAAATTACTGTTTGTGCATTTACAATATTCATTGATTTTTGCCATTGAAAAACATCCAGAAATGATTGAAGCTACTGACTGAATGAAAGGAGCTGGCATCTCACTCTCTTTGAATCTTGTTTATCATGCTAAGAGGAGCAGGAAAAAGCAAAAAATTTCAGAATTGCACCTTGCAATGCGGAGAAATTACTGTTTGTGCATTTACAATATTCATTGATTTTTGCCATTGAAAAACGTCCAGAAATGATTGAAGCTACTGACTGAATGAAAGGAGCTGGCATCTCACTCTCTTTGAATCTTCTTTATCATGCTAAGAGGAGCAGGAAAAAGCAAAAAATTTCAAAATTGCACCTTGCAATGCGGAGAAATTACTGTTTGTGCATTTACAATATTCATTGATTTTTGCCATTGAAAAACATCATGTTATTCATATACCAGAAATGTTTGAAGCTACTGACTGAATGAAAGGAGCTGGCATCTCACTCTCTTTGAATCTTCTTTATCATGCTAAGAGGAGCAGGAAAAAGCAAAAAATTTCAGAATTGCACATTGCAATGCGGAGAAATTACTGTTTGTGCATTTACAATATTCATTGATTTTTGCCATTGAAAAACGTCCAGAAATGATTGAAGCTACTGACTGAATGAAAGGAGCTGGCATCTCACTCTCTTTGAATCTTGTTTATCTTGCTAAGAGGAGCAGGAAAAAGCAAAAAATTTCAAAATTGCACCTTGCAATGCGGAGAAATTACTGTTTGTGCATTTACAATATTCATTGATTTTTGCCATTGAAAAATGTCCAGAAATGTTTGAAGCTACTGACTGAATGAAAGGAGCTGGCATCTCACTCTCTTTGAATCTTCTTTATCATGCTAAGAGGAGCAGGAAAAAGCAAAAAATTTCAGAATTGCACCTTGCAATGCGGAGAAATTACTGTTTGTGCATTTACAATATTCAATGATTTTTGCCATTGAAAAACGTCCAGAAATGATTGAAGCTACTGACTGAATGAAAGGAGCTGGCATCTCACTCTCTTTGAATCTTCTTTATCATGCTAAGAGGAGCAGGAAAAAGCAAAAAATTTCAGAATTGCACCTTGCAATGCGGAGAAATTACTGTTTGTGCATTTACAATATTCATTGATTTTTGCCATTGAAAAACATCATGTTATTCATATACCAGAAATGTTTGAAGCTACTGACTGAATGAAAGGAGCTGGCATCTCACTCTCTTTGAATCTTCTTTATCATGCTAAGAGGAGCAGGAAAAAGCAAAAAATTTCAGAATTGCACCTTGCAATGCGGAGAAATTACTGTTTGTGCATTTACAATATTCATTGATTTTTGCCATTGAAAAACATCATGTTATTCATATACCAGAAATGTTTGAAGCTACTGACTGAATGAAAGGAGCTGGCATCTCACTCTCTTTGAATCTTCTTTATCATGCTAAGAGGAGCAGGAAAAAGCAAAAAATTTCAGAATTGCACCTTGCAATGCGGAGAAATTACTCTTTGTGCATTTACAATATTCATTGATTTTTGCCATTGAAAAACGTCCAGAAATGATTGAAGCTACTGACTGAATGAAAGGAGCTGGCATCTCACTCTCTTTGAATCTTGTTTATCATGCTAAGAGGAGCAGGAAAAAGCAAAAAATTTCAGAATTGCACCTTGCAATGTGGAGAAATTACTGTTTGTGCATTTACAATATTCATTGATTTTTGCCATTGAAAAACGTCCAGAAATGATTGAAGCTACTGACTGAATGAAAGGAGCTGGCATCTCACTCTCTTTGAATCTTCTTTATCATGCTAAGAGGAGCAGGAAAAAGCAAAAAATTTCAAAATTGCACCTTGCAATGCGGAGAAATTACTGTTTGTGCATTTACAATATTCATTGATTTTTGCCATTGAAAAACATCATGTTATTCATATACCAGAAATGTTTGAAGCTACTGACTGAATGAAAGGAGCTGGCATCTCACTCTCTTTGAATCTTCTTTATCATGCTAAGAGGATCAGGAAAAAGCAAAAAAATTCAGAATTGCACCTTGCAATGCGGAGAAATTACTGTTTGTGCATTTACAATATTCATTGATTTTTGCCATTGAAAAACGTCCAGAAATGATTGAAGCTACTGACTGAATGAAAGGAGCTGGCATCTCACTCTCTTTGAATCTTCTTTATCATGCTAAGAGGAGCAGGAAAAAGCAAAAAATTTCAGAATTGCCCCTTGCAATGCGGAGAAATTACTGTTTGTGCATTTACAATATTCATTGATTTTTGCCATTGAAAAACGTCCAGAAATGATTGAAGCTACTGACTGAATGAAAGGAGCTGGCATCTCACTCTCTTTGAATCTTCTTTATCATGCTAAGAGGAGCAGGAAAAAGCAAAAAATTTCAGAATTGCACCTTGCAATGCGGAGAAATTACTGTTTGTGCATTTACAATATTCATTGATTTTTGCCATTGAAAAATGTCCAGAAATGATTGAAGCTACTGACTGAATGAAAGGAGCTGGCATCTCACTCTCTTTGAATCTTGTTTATCTTGCTAAGAGGAGCAGGAAAAAGCAAAAAATTTCAGAATTGCACCTTGCAATGCGGAGAAATTACTGTTTGTGCATTTACAATATTCATTGATTTTTGCCATTGAAAAACGTCCAGAAATGATTGAAGCTACTGACTGAATGAAAGGAGCTGGCATCTCACTCTCTTTGAATCTTCTTTATCATGCTAAGAGGAGCAGGAAAAAGCAAAAAATTTCAGAATTGCACCTTGCAATGCGGAGAAATTACTGTTTGTGCATTTACAATATTCATTGATTTTTGCCATTGAAAAACATCATGTTATTCATATACCAGAAATGTTTGAAGCTACTGACTGAATGAAAGGAGCTGGCATCTCACTCTCTTTGAATCTTCTTTATCATGCTAAGAGGAGCAGAAAAAAGCAAAAAATTTCAGAATTGCACCTTGCAATGCGGAGAAATTACTGTTTGTGCATTTACAATATTCATTGATTTTTGCCATTGAAAAACGTCCAGAAATGATTGAAGCTACTGACTGAATGAAAGGAGCTGGCATCTCACTCTCTTTGAATCTTGTTTATCATGCTAAGAGGAGCAGGAAAAAGCAAAAAATTTCAGAATTGCACCTTGCAATGCGGAGAAATTACTGTTTGTGCATTTACAATATTCATTGATTTTTGCCATTGAAAAACGTCCAGAAATGATTGAAGCTACTGACTGAATGAAAGGAGCTGGCATCTCACTCTCTTTGAATCTTCTTTATCATGCTAAGAGGAGCAGGAAAAAGCAAAAAATTTCAGAATTGCACCTTTCAATGCGGAGAAATTACTGTTTGTGCATTTACAATATTCATTGATTTTTGCCATTGAAAAACATCATGTTATTCATATACCAGAAATGTTTGAAGCTACTGACTGAATGAAAGGAGCTGGCATCTCACTCTCTTTGAATCTTCTTTATCATGCTAAGAGGAGCAGGAAAAAGCAAAAAATTTCAGAATTGCACCTTGCAATGCGGAGAAATTACTGTTTGTGCATTTACAATATTCATTGATTTTTGCCATTGAAAAACGTCCAGAAATGATTGAAGCTACAGACTGAATGAAAGGAGCTGGCATCTCACTCTCTTTGAATCTTGTTTATCATGCTAAGAGGAGCAGGAAAAAGCAAAAAATTTCAGAATTGCACCTTGCAATGCGGAGAAATTACTGTTTGTGCATTTACAATATTCATTGATTTTTGCCATTGAAAAACGTCCAGAAATGATTGAAGCTACTTACTGAATGAAAGGAGCTGGCATCTCACTCTCTTTGAATCTTCTTTATCATGCTAAGAGGAGCAGGAAAAAGCAAAAAATTTCAGAATTGCACCTTGCAATGCGGAGAAATTACTGTTTGTGCATTTACAATATTCATTGATTTTTGCCATTGAAAAACGTCCAGAAATGTTTGAAGCTACTGACTGAATGAAAGGAGCTGGCATCTCACTCTCTTTGAATCTTCTTTATCATGCTAAGAGGAGCAGAAAAAAGCAAAAAAATTCAGAATTGCACCTTGCAATGCGGAGAAATTACTGTTTGTGCATTTACAATATTCATTGATTTTTGCCATTGAAAAACGTCCAGAAATGATTGAAGCTACTGACTGAATGAAAGGAGCTGGCATCTCACTCTCTTTGAATCTTGTTTATCATGCTAAGAGGAGCAGGAAAAAGCAAAAAATTTCAGAATTGCACCTTGCAATGCGGAGAAATTACTGTTTGTGCATTTACAATATTCATTGATTTTTGCCATTGAAAAACATCATGTTATTCATATACCAGAAATGATTGAAGCTACTGACTGAATGAAAGGAGCTGGCATCTCACTCTCTTTGAATCTTCTTTATCATGCTAAGAGGAGCAGGAAAAAGCAAAAAATTTCAGAATTGCACCTTGCAATGCGGAGAAATTACTGTTTGTGCATTTACAATATTCAATGATTTTTGCCATTGAAAAACGTCCAGAAATGATTGAAGCTACTGACTGAATGAAAGGAGCTGGCATCTCACTCTCTTTGAATCTTCTTTATCATGCTAAGAGGAGCAGTAAAAAGCAAAAAATTTCAGAATTGCACCTTGCAATGCGGAGAAATTACTCTTTGTGCATTTACAATATTCATTGATTTTTGCCATTGAAAAACATCATGTTATTCATATACCAGAAATGTTTGAAGCTACTGACTGAATGAAAGGAGCTGGCATCTCACTCTCTTTGAATCTTCTTTATCATGCTAAGAGGAGCAGGAAAAAGCAAAAAATTTCAGAATTGCACCTTGCAATGCGGAGAAATTACTGTTTGTGCATTTACAATATTCATTGATTTTTGCCATTGAAAAACATCATGTTATTCATATACCAGAAATGTTTGAAGCTACTGACTGAATGAAAGGAGCTGGCATCTCACTCTCTTTGAATCTTCTTTATCATGCTAAGAGGAGCAGAAAAAAGCAAAAAATTTCAGAATTGCACCTTGCAATGCGGAGAAATTACTGTTTGTGCATTTACAATATTCATTGATTTTTGCCATTGAAAAACATCCAGAAATGATTGAAGCTACTGACTGAATGAAAGGAGCTGGCATCTCACTCTCTTTGAATCTTGTTTATCATGCTAAGAGGAGCAGGAAAAAGCAAAAAATTTCAGAATTGCACCTTGCAATGCGGAGAAATTACTGTTTGTGCATTTACAATATTCATTGATTTTTGCCATTGAAAAACGTCCAGAAATGATTGAAGCTACTGACTGAATGAAAGGAGCTGGCATCTCACTCTCTTTGAATCTTCTTTATCATGCTAAGAGGAGCAGGAAAAAGCAAAAAATTTCAAAATTGCACCTTGCAATGCGGAGAAATTACTGTTTGTGCATTTACAATATTCATTGATTTTTGCCATTGAAAAACATCATGTTATTCATATACCAGAAATGTTTGAAGCTACTGACTGAATGAAAGGAGCTGGCATCTCACTCTCTTTGAATCTTCTTTATCATGCTAAGAGGAGCAGGAAAAAGCAAAAAATTTCAGAATTGCACCTTGCAATGCGGAGAAATTACTGTTTGTGCATTTACAATATTCATTGATTTTTGCCATTGAAAAACGTCCAGAAATGATTGAAGCTACTGACTGAATGAAAGGAGCTGGCATCTCACTCTCTTTGAATCTTCTTTATCATGCTAAGAGGAGCAGGAAAAAGCAAAAAATTTCAAAATTGCACCTTGCAATGCGGAGAAATTACTGTTTGTGCATTTACAATATTCATTGATTTTTGCCATTGAAAAACATCATGTTATTCATATACCAGAAATGTTTGAAGCTACTGACTGAATGAAAGGAGCTGGCATCTCACTCTCTTTGAATCTTCTTTATCATGCTAAGAGGAGCAGGAAAAAGCAAAAAATTTCAGAATTGCACCTTGCAATGCGGAGAAATTACTGTTTGTGCATTTACAATATTCAATGATTTTTGCCATTGAAAAACGTCCAGAAATGATTGAAGCTACTGACTGAATGAAAGGAGCTGGCATCTCACTCTCTTTGAATCTTCTTTATCATGCTAAGAGGAGCAGTAAAAAGCAAAAAATTTCAGAATTGCACCTTGCAATGCGGAGAAATTACTGTTTGTGCATTTACAATATTCATTGATTTTTGCCATTGAAAAACATCCAGAAATGATTGAAGCTACTGACTGAATGAAAGGAGCTGGCATCTCACTCTCTTTGAATCTTGTTTATCATGCTAAGAGGAGCAGGAAAAAGCAAAAAATTTCAGAATTGCACCTTGCAATGCGGAGAAATTACTGTTTGTGCATTTACAATATTCATTGATTTTTGCCATTGAAAAACGTCCAGAAATGATTGAAGCTACTGACTGAATGAAAGGAGCTGGCATCTCACTCTCTTTGAATCTTCTTTATCATGCTAAGAGGAGCAGGAAAAAGCAAAAAATTTCAAAATTGCACCTTGCAATGCGGAGAAATTACTGTTTGTGCATTTACAATATTCATTGATTTTTGCCATTGAAAAACATCATGTTATTCATATACCAGAAATGTTTGAAGCTACTGACTGAATGAAAGGAGCTGGCATCTCACTCTCTTTGAATCTTGTTTATCTTGCTAAGAGGAGCAGGAAAAAGCAAAAAATTTCAGAATTGCACCTTGCAATGCGGAGAAATTACTGTTTGTGCATTTACAATATTCATTGATTTTTGCCATTGAAAAACGTCCAGAAATGTTTGAAGCTACTGACTGAATGAAAGGAGCTGGCATCTCACTCTCTTTGAATCTTCTTTATCATGCTAAGAGGAGCAGAAAAAAGCAAAAAATTTCAGAATTGCACCTTGCAATGCGGAGAAATTGCTGTTTGTGCATTTACAATATTCATTGATTTTTGCCATTGAAAAACGTCCAGAAATGATTGAAGCTACTGACTGAATGAAAGGAGCTGGCATCTCACTCTCTTTGAATCTTCTTTATCATGCTTAGAGGAGCAGGAAAAAGCAAAAAATTTCAGAATTGCACCTTGCAATGCGGAGAAATTACTGTTTGTGCATTTACAATATTCATTGATTTTTGCCATTGAAAAACATCATGTTATTCATATACCAGAAATGTTTGAAGCTACTGACTGAATGAAAGGAGCTGGCATCTCACTCTCTTTGAATCTTCTTTATCATGCTAAGAGGAGCAGAAAAAAGCAAAAAATTTCAGAATTGCACCTTGCAATGCGGAGAAATTACTGTTTGTGCATTTACAATATTCATTGATTTTTGCCATTGAAAAACATCCAGAAATGATTGAAGCTACTGACTGAATGAAAGGAGCTGGCATCTCACTCTCTTTGAATCTTGTTTATCATGCTAAGAGGAGCAGGAAAAAGCAAAAAATTTCAGAATTGCACCTTGCAATGCGGAGAAATTACTGTTTGTGCATTTACAATATTCATTGATTTTTGCCATTGAAAAACGTCCAGAAATGATTGAAGCTACTGACTGAATGAAAGGAGCTGGCATCTCACTCTCTTTGAATCTTCTTTATCATGCTAAGAGGAGCAGGAAAAAGCAAAAAATTTCAGAATTGCACCTTGCAATGCGGAGAAATTACTGTTTGTGCATTTACAATATTCATTGATTTTTGCCATTGAAAAACGTCCAGAAATGATTGAAGCTACTGACTGAATGAAAGGAGCTGGCATCTCACTCTCTTTGAATCTTGTTTATCTTGCTAAGAGGATCAGGAAAAAGCAAAAAATTTCAGAATTGCACCTTGCAATGCGGAGAAATTACTGTTTGTGCATTTACAATGTTCATTGATTTTTGCCATTGAAAAACGTCCAGAAATGATTGAAGCTACTGACTGAATGAAAGGAGCTGGCATCTCACTCTCTTTGAATCTTCTTTACCATGCTAAGAGGAGCAGGAAAAAGCAAAAAATTTCAGAATTGCACCTTGCAATGCGGAGAAATTACTGTTTGTGCATTTACAATATTCATTGATTTTTGCCATTGAAAAACGTCCAGAAATGATTGAAGCTACTGACTGAATGAAAGGAGCTGGCATCTCACTCTCTTTGAATCTTCTTTATCATGCTTAGAGGAGCAGGAAAAAGCAAAAAATTTCAGAATTGCACCTTGCAATGCGGAGAAATTACTGTTTGTGCATTTACAATATTCATTGATTTTTGCCATTGAAAAACATCATGTTATTCATATACCAGAAATGTTTGAAGCTACTGACTGAATGAAAGGAGCTGGCATCTCACTCTCTTTGAATCTTCTTTATCATGCTAAGAGGAGCAGAAAAAAGCAAAAAATTTCAGAATTGCACCTTGCAATGCGGAGAAATTACTGTTTGTGCATTTACAATATTCATTGATTTTTGCCATTGAAAAACATCCAGAAATGATTGAAGCTACTGACTGAATGAAAGGAGCTGGCATCTCACTCTCTTTGAATCTTGTTTATCATGCTAAGAGGAGCAGGAAAAAGCAAAAAATTTCAGAATTGCACCTTGCAATGCGGAGAAATTACTGTTTGTGCATTTACAATATTCATTGATTTTTGCCATTGAAAAACGTCCAGAAATGATTGAAGCTACTGACTGAATGAAAGGAGCTGGCATCTCACTCTCTTTGAATCTTCTTTATCATGCTAAGAGCAGCAGGAAAAAGCAAAAAATTTCAAAATTGCACCTTGCAATGCGGAGAAATTACTGTTTGTGCATTTACAATATTCATTGATTTTTGCCATTGAAAAACATCATGTTATTCATATACCAGAAATGTTTGAAGCTACTGACTGAATGAAAGGAGCTGGCATCTCACTCTCTTTGAATCTTCTTTATCATGCTAAGAGGAGCAGGAAAAAGCAAAAAATTTCAGAATTGCACCTTGCAATGCGGAGAAATTACTGTTTGTGCATTTACAATATTCATTGATTTTTGCCATTGAAAAACGTCCAGAAATGATTGAAGCTACTGACTGAATGAAAGGAGCTGGCATCTCACTCTCTTTGAATCTTGTTTATCTTGCTAAGAGGAGCAGGAAAAAGCAAAAAATTTCAGAATTGCACCTTGCAATGCGGAGAAATTACTGTTTGTGCATTTACAATATTCATTGATTTTTGCCATTGAAAAACGTCCAGAAATGATTGAAGCTACTGACTGAATGAAAGGAGCTGGCATCTCACTCTCTTTGAATCTTCTTTACCATGCTAAGAGGAGCAGGAAAAAGCAAAAAATTTCAGAATTGCACCTTGCAATGCGGAGAAATTACTGTTTGTGCATTTACAATATTCATTGATTTTTGCCATTGAAAAACGTCCAGAAATGATTGAAGCTACTGACTGAATGAAAGGAGCTGGCATCTCACTCTCTTTGAATCTTGTTTATCTTGCTAAGAGGAGCAGGAAAAAGCAAAAAATTTCAGAATTGCACCTTGCAATGCGGAGAAATTACTGTTTGTGCATTTACAATATTCATTGATTTTTGCCATTGAAAAACGTCCAGAAATGATTGAAGCTACTGACTGAATGAAAGGAGCTGGCATCTCACTCTCTTTGAATCTTCTTTATCATGCTAAGAGGAGCAGGAAAAAGCAAAAAATTTCAGAATTGCACCTTGCAATGCGGAGAAATTACTGTTTGTGCATTTACAATATTCATTGATTTTTGCCATTGAAAAACGTCCAGAAATGATTGAAGCTACTGACTGAATGAAAGGAGCTGGCATCTCACTCTCTTTGAATCTTGTTTATCTTGCTAAGAGGAGCAGGAAAAAGCAAAAAATTTCAGAATTGCACCTTGCAATGCGGAGAAATTACTGTTTGTGCATTTACAATATTCATTGATTTTTGCCATTGAAAAACGTCCAGAAATGATTGAAGCTACTGACTGAATGAAAGGAGCTGGCATCTCACTCTCTTTGAATCTTCTTTATCATGCTTAGAGGAGCAGGAAAAAGCAAAAAATTTCAGAATTGCACCTTGCAATGCGGAGAAATTACTGTTTGTGCATTTACAATATTCATTGATTTTTGCCATTGAAAAACATCATGTTATTCATATACCAGAAATGTTTGAAGCTACTGACTGAATGAAAGGAGCTGGCATCTCACTCTCTTTGAATCTTCTTTATCATGCTAAGAGGAGCAGGAAAAAGCAAAAAATTTCAGAATTGCACCTTGCAATGCGGAGAAATTACTGTTTGTGCATTTACAATATTCATTGATTTTTGCCATTGAAAAACATCATGTTATTCATATACCAGAAATGTTTGAAGCTACTGACTGAATGAAAGGAGCTGGCATCTCACTCTCTTTGAATCTTCTTTATCATGCTAAGAGGAGCAGAAAAAAGCAAAAAATTTCAGAATTGCACCTTGCAATGCGGAGAAATTACTGTTTGTGCATTTACAATATTCATTGATTTTTGCCATTGAAAAACATCCAGAAATGATTGAAGCTACTGACTGAATGAAAGGAGCTGGCATCTCACTCTCTTTGAATCTTGTTTATCATGCTAAGAGGAGCAGGAAAAAGCAAAAAATTTCAGAATTGCACCTTGCAATGCGGAGAAATTACTGTTTGTGCATTTACAATATTCATTGATTTTTGCCATTGAAAAACGTCCAGAAATGATTGAAGCTACTGACTGAATGAAAGGAGCTGGCATCTCACTCTCTTTGAATCTTCTTTATCATGCTAAGAGGAGCAGGAAAAAGCAAAAAATTTCAAAATTGCACCTTGCAATGCGGAGAAATTACTGTTTGTGCATTTACAATATTCATTGATTTTTGCCTTTGAAAAACATCATGTTATTCATATACCAGAAATGTTTGAAGCTACTGACTGAATGAAAGGAGCTGGCATCTCACTCTCTTTGAATCTTGTTTATCTTGCTAAGAGGAGCAGGAAAAAGCAAAAAATTTCAGAATTGCACCTTGCAATGCGGAGAAATTACTGTTTGTGCATTTACAATATTCATTGATTTTTGCCATTGAAAAACGTCCAGAAATGTTTGAAGCTACTGACTGAATTAAAAGGAGCTGGCATCTCACTCTCTTTGAATCTTCTTTATCATGCTAAGAGGAGCAGAAAAAAGCAAAAAATTTCAGAATTGCACCTTGCAATGCGGAGAAATTACTGTTTGTGCATTTACAATATTCATTGATTTTTGCCATTGAAAAACGTCCAGAAATGATTGAAGCTACTGACTGAATGAAAGGAGCTGGCATCTCACTCTCTTTGAATCTTCTTTATCATGCTTAGAGGAGCAGGAAAAAGCAAAAAATTTCAGAATTGCACCTTGCAATGCGGAGAAATTACTGTTTGTGCATTTACAATATTCATTGATTTTTGCCATTGAAAAACATCATGTTATTCATATACCAGAAATGTTTGAAGCTACTGACTGAATGAAAGGAGCTGACATCTCACTCTCTTTGAATCTTCTTTATCATGCTAAGAGGAGCAGAAAAAAGCAAAAAATTTCAGAATTGCACCTTGCAATGCGGAGAAATTAATGTTTGTGCATTTACAATATTCATTGATTTTTGCCATTGAAAAACATCCAGAAATGATTGAAGCTACTGACTGAATGAAAGGAGCTGGCATCTCACTCTCTTTGAATCTTGTTTATCATGCTAAGAGGAGCAGGAAAAAGCAAAAAATTTCAGAATTGCACCTTGCAATGCGGAGAAATTACTGTTTGTGCATTTACAATATTCATTGATTTTTGCCATTGAAAAACGTATAGAAATGATTGAAGCTACTGACTGAATGAAAGGAGCTGGCATCTCACTCTCTTTGAATCTTCTTTATCATGCTAAGAGGAGCAGGAAAAAGCAAAAAATTTCAAAATTGCACCTTGCAATGCGGAGAAATTACTGTTTGTGCATTTACAATATTCATTGATTTTTGCCATTGAAAAACATCATGTTATTCATATACCAGAAATGTTTGAAGCTACTGACTGAATGAAAGGAGCTGGCATCTCACTCTCTTTGAATCTTCTTTATCATGCTAAGAGGAGCAGGAAAAAGCAAAAAATTTCAGAATTGCACCTTGCAATGCGGAGAAATTACTGTTTGTGCATTTACAATATTCATTGATTTTTGCCATTGAAAAACGTCCAGAAATGATTGAAGCTACTGACTGAATGAAAGGAGCTGGCATCTCACTCTCTTTGAATCTTGTTTATCTTGCTAAGAGGAGCAGGAAAAAGCAAAAAATTTCAGAATTGCACCTTGCAATGCGGAGAAATTACTGTTTGTGCATTTACAATATTCATTGATTTTTGCCATTGAAAAACGTCCAGAAATGATTGAAGCTACTGACTGAATGAAAGGAGCTGGCATCTCACTCTCTTTGAATCTTCTTTACCATGCTAAGAGGAGCAGGAAAAAGCAAAAAATTTCAGAATTGCACCTTGCAATGCGGAGAAATTACTGTTTGTGCATTTACAATATTCATTGATTTTTGCCATTGAAAAACGTCCAGAAATGATTGAAGCTACTGACTGAATGAAAGGAGCTGGCATCTCACTCTCTTTGAATCTTGTTTATCTTGCTAAGAGGAGCAGGAAAAAGCAAAAAATTTCAGAATTGCACCTTGCAATGCGGAGAAATTACTGTTTGTGCATTTACAATATTCATTGATTTTTGCCATTGAAAAACGTCCAGAAATGATTGAAGCTACTGACTGAATGAAAGGAGCTGGCATCTCACTCTCTTTGAATCTTCTTTATCATGCTAAGAGGAGCAGGAAAAAGCAAAAAATTTCAGAATTGCACCTTGCAATGCGGAGAAATTACTGTTTGTGCATTTACAATATTCATTGATTTTTGCCATTGAAAAACGTCCAGAAATGATTGAAGCTACTGACTGAATGAAAGGAGCTGGCATCTCACTCTCTTTGAATCTTGTTTATCTTGCTAAGAGGAGCAGGAAAAAGCAAAAAATTTCAGAATTGCACCTTGCAATGCGGAGAAATTACTGTTTGTGCATTTACAATATTCATTGATTTTTGCCATTGAAAAACATCCAGAAATGATTGAAGCTACTGACTGAATGAAAGGAGCTGGCATCTCACTCTCTTTGAATCTTGTTTATCATGCTAAGAGGAGCAGGAAAAAGCAAAAAATTTCAGAATTGCACCTTGCAATGCGGAGAAATTACTGTTTGTGCATTTACAATATTCATTGATTTTTGCCATTGAAAAACGTCCAGAAATGATTGAAGCTACTGACTGAATGAAAGGAGCTGGCATCTCACTCTCTTTGAATCTTCTTTATCATGCTAAGAGGAGCAGGAAAAAGCAAAAAATTTCAAAATTGCACCTTGCAATGCGGAGAAATTACTGTTTGTGCATTTACAATATTCATTGATTTTTGCCATTGAAAAACATCATGTTATTCATATACCAGAAATGTTTGAAGCTACTGACTGAATGAAAGGAGCTGGCATCTCACTCTCTTTGAATCTTGTTTATCTTGCTAAGAGGAGCAGGAAAAAGCAAAAAATTTCAGAATTGCACCTTGCAATGCGGAGAAATTACTGTTTGTGCATTTACAATATTCATTGATTTTTGCCATTGAAAAACGTCCAGAAATGTTTGAAGCTACTGACTGAATTAAAAGGAGCTGGCATCTCACTCTCTTTGAATCTTCTTTATCATGCTAAGAGGAGCAGAAAAAAGCAAAAAATTTCAGAATTGCACCTTGCAATGCGGAGAAATTACTGTTTGTGCATTTACAATATTCATTGATTTTTGCCATTGAAAAACGTCCAGAAATGATTGAAGCTACTGACTGAATGAAAGGAGCTGGCATCTCACTCTCTTTGAATCTTCTTTATCATGCTTAGAGGAGCAGGAAAAAGCAAAAAATTTCAGAATTGCACCTTGCAATGCGGAGAAATTACTGTTTGTGCATTTACAATATTCATTGATTTTTGCCATTGAAAAACATCATGTTATTCATATACCAGAAATGTTTGAAGCTACTGACTGAATGAAAGGAGCTGACATCTCACTCTCTTTGAATCTTCTTTATCATGCTAAGAGGAGCAGAAAAAAGCAAAAAATTTCAGAATTGCACCTTGCAATGCGGAGAAATTAATGTTTGTGCATTTACAATATTCATTGATTTTTGCCATTGAAAAACATCCAGAAATGATTGAAGCTACTGACTGAATGAAAGGAGCTGGCATCTCACTCTCTTTGAATCTTGTTTATCATGCTAAGAGGAGCAGGAAAAAGCAAAAAATTTCAGAATTGCACCTTGCAATGCGGAGAAATTACTGTTTGTGCATTTACAATATTCATTGATTTTTGCCATTGAAAAACGTCCAGAAATGATTGAAGCTACTGACTGAATGAAAGGAGCTGGCATCTCACTCTCTTTGAATCTTCTTTATCATGCTAAGAGGAGCAGGAAAAAGCAAAAAATTTCAAAATTGCACCTTGCAATGCGGAGAAATTACTGTTTGTGCATTTACAATATTCATTGATTTTTGCCATTGAAAAACATCATGTTATTCATATACCAGAAATGTTTGAAGCTACTGACTGAATGAAAGGAGCTGGCATCTCACTCTCTTTGAATCTTCTTTATCATGCTAAGAGGAGCAGGAAAAAGCAAAAAATTTCAGAATTGCACCTTGCAATGCGGAGAAATTACTGTTTGTGCATTTACAATATTCATTGATTTTTGCCATTGAAAAACGTCCAGAAATGATTGAAGCTACTGACTGAATGAAAGGAGCTGGCATCTCACTCTCTTTGAATCTTGTTTATCTTGCTAAGAGGAGCAGGAAAAAGCAAAAAATTTCAGAATTGCACCTTGCAATGCGGAGAAATTACTGTTTGTGCATTTACAATATTCATTGATTTTTGCCATTGAAAAACGTCCAGAAATGATTGAAGCTACTGACTGAATGAAAGGAGCTGGCATCTCACTCTCTTTGAATCTTCTTTACCATGCTAAGAGGAGCAGGAAAAAGCAAAAAATTTCAGAATTGCACCTTGCAATGCGGAGAAATTACTGTTTGTGCATTTACAATATTCATTGATTTTTGCCATTGAAAAACGTCCAGAAATGATTGAAGCTACTGACTGAATGAAAGGAGCTGGCATCTCACTCTCTTTGAATCTTGTTTATCTTGCTAAGAGGAGCAGGAAAAAGCAAAAAATTTCAGAATTGCACCTGCAATGCGGAGAAATTACTGTTTGTGCATTTACAATATTCATTGATTTTTGCCATTGAAAAACGTCCAGAAATGATTGAAGCTACTGACTGAATGAAAGGAGCTGGCATCTCACTCTCTTTGAATCTTCTTTATCATGCTAAGAGGAGCAGGAAAAAGCAAAAAATTTCAGAATTGCACCTTGCAATGCGGAGAAATTACTGTTTGTGCATTTACAATATTCATTGATTTTTGCCATTGAAAAACGTCCAGAAATGATTGAAGCTACTGACTGAATGAAAGGAGCTGGCATCTCACTCTCTTTGAATCTTGTTTATCTTGCTAAGAGGAGCAGGAAAAAGCAAAAAATTTCAGAATTGCACCTTGCAATGCGGAGAAATTACTGTTTGTGCATTTACAATATTCATTGATTTTTGCCATTGAAAAACGTCCAGAAATGATTGAAGCTACTGACTGAATGAAAGGAGCTGGCATCTCACTCTCTTTGAATCTTCTTTATCATGCTTAGAGGAGCAGGAAAAAGCAAAAAATTTCAGAATTGCACCTTGCAATGCGGAGAAATTACTGTTTGTGCATTTACAATATTCATTGATTTTTGCCATTGAAAAACATCATGTTATTCATATACCAGAAATGTTTGAAGCTACTGACTGAATGAAAGGAGCTGGCATCTCACTCTCTTTGAATCTTCTTTATCATGCTAAGAGGAGCAGAAAAAAGCAAAAAATTTCAGAATTGCACCTTGCAATGCGGAGAAATTACTGTTTGTGCATTTACAATATTCATTGATTTTTGCCATTGAAAAACATCCAGAAATGTTTGAAGCTACTGACTGAATGAAAGGAGCTGGCATCTCACTCTCTTTGAATCTTGTTTATCATGCTAAGAGGAGCAGGAAAAAGCAAAAAATTTCAGAATTGCACCTTGCAATGCGGAGAAATTACTGTTTGTGCATTTACAATATTCATTGATTTTTGCCATTGAAAAACGTCCAGAAATGATTGAAGCTACTGACTGAATGAAAGGAGCTGGCATCTCACTCTCTTTGAATCTTCTTTATCATGCTAAGAGGAGCAGGAAAAAGCAAAAAATTTCAAAATTGCACCTTGCAATGCGGAGAAATTACTGTTTGTGCATTTACAATATTCATTGATTTTTGCCATTGAAAAACATCATGTTATTCATATACCAGAAATGTTTGAAGCTACTGACTGAATGAAAGGAGCTGGCATCTCACTCTCTTTGAATCTTCTTTATCATGCTAAGAGGAGCAGGAAAAAGCAAAAAATTTCAGAATTGCACCTTGCAATGCGGAGAAATTACTGTTTGTGCATTTACAATATTCATTGATTTTTGCCATTGAAAAACGTCCAGAAATGATTGAAGCTACTGACTGAATGAAAGGAGCTGGCATCTCACTCTCTTTGAATCTTGTTTATCTTGCTAAGAGGAGCAGGAAAAAGCAAAAAATTTCAGAATTGCACCTTGCAATGCGGAGAAATTACTGTTTGTGCATTTACAATATTCATTGATTTTTGCCATTGAAAAACGTCCAGAAATGATTGAAGCTACTGACTGAATGAAAGGAGCTGGCATCTCACTCTCTTTGAATCTTCTTTACCATGCTAAGAGGAGCAGGAAAAAGCAAAAAATTTCAGAATTGCAACTTGCAATGCGGAGAAATTACTGTTTGTGCATTTACAATATTCATTGATTTTTGCCATTGAAAAACGTCCAGAAATGATTGAAGCTACTGACTGAATGAAAGGAGCTGGCATCTCACTCTCTTTGAATCTTGTTTATCTTGCTAAGAGGAGCAGGAAAAAGCAAAAAATTTCAGAATTGCACCTTGCAATGCGGAGAAATTACTGTTTGTGCATTTACAATATTCATTGATTTTTGCCATTGAAAAACGTCCAGAAATGATTGAAGCTACTGACTGAATGAAAGGAGCTGGCATCTCACTCTCTTTGAATCTTCTTTATCATGCTAAGAGGAGCAGGAAAAAGCAAAAAATTTCAGAATTGCACCTTGCAATGCGGAGAAATTACTGTTTGTGCATTTACAATATTCATTGATTTTTGCCATTGAAAAACATCATGTTATTCATATACCAGAAATGTTTGAAGCTACTGACTGAATGAAAGGAGCTGGCATCTCACTCTCTTTGAATATTCTTTATCATGCTAAGAGGAGCAGAAAAAAGCAAAAAATTTCAGAATTGCACCTTGCAATGCGGAGAAATTACTGTTTGTGCATTTACAATATTCATTGATTTTTGCCATTGAAAAACATCCAGAAATGATTGAAGCTACTGACTGAATGAAAGGAGCTGGCATCTCACTCTCTTTGAATCTTGTTTATCATGCTAAGAGGAGCAGGAAAAAGCAAAAAATTTCAGAATTGCACCTTGCAATGCGGAGAAATTACTGTTTGTGCATTTACAATATTCATTGATTTTTGCCATTGAAAAACATCATGTTATTCATATACCAGAAATGTTTGAAGCTACTGACTGAATGAAAGGAGCTGGCATCTCACTCTCTTTGAATCTTCTTTATCATGCTAAGAGGAGCAGAAAAAAGCAAAAAATTTCAGAATTGCACCTTGCAATGCGGAGAAATTACTGTTTGTGCATTTACAATATTCATTGATTTTTGCCATTGAAAAACATCCAGAAATGATTGAAGCTACTGACTGAATGAAAGGAGCTGGCATCTCACTCTCTTTGAATCTTGTTTATCATGCTAAGAGGAGCAGGAAAAAGCAAAAAATTTCAGAATTGCACCTTGCAATGCGGAGAAATTACTGTTTGTGCATTTACAATATTCATTGATTTTTGCCATTGAAAAACATCATGTTATTCATATACCAGAAATGTTTGAAGCTACTGACTGAATGAAAGGAGCTGGCATCTCACTCTCTTTGAATCTTGTTTATCATGCTAAGAGGAGCAGAAAAAAGCAAAAAATTTCAGAATTGCACCTTGCAATGCGGAGAAATTACTGTTTGTGCATTTACAATATTCATTGATTTTTGCCATTGAAAAACGTCCAGAAATGATTGAAGCTACTGACTGAATGAAAGGAGCTGGCATCTCACTCTCTTTGAATCTTGTTTATCATGCTAAGAGGAGCAGGAAAAAGCAAAAAATTTCAGAATTGCACCTTGCAATGCGGAGAAATTACTGTTTGTGCATTTACAATATTCATTGATTTTTGCCATTGAAAAACGTCCAGAAATGATTGAAGCTACTGACTGAATGAAAGGAGCTGGCATCTCACTCTCTTTGAATCTTCTTTATCATGCTAAGAGGAGCAGGAAAAAGCAAAAAATTTCAGAATTGCACCTTTCAATGCGGAGAAATTACTGTTTGTGCATTTACAATATTCATTGATTTTTGCCATTGAAAAACATCATGTTATTCATATACCAGAAATGTTTGAAGCTACTGACTGAATGAAAGGAGCTGGCATCTCACTCTCTTTGAATCTTCTTTATCATGCTAAGAGGAGCAGGAAAAAGCAAAAAATTTCAGAATTGCACCTTGCAATGCGGAGAAATTACTGTTTGTGCATTTACAATATTCATTGATTTTTGCCATTGAAAAACGTCCAGAAATGATTGAAGCTACTGACTGAATGAAAGGAGCTGGCATCTCACTCTCTTTGAATCTTGTTTATCTTGCTAAGAGGAGCAGGAAAAAGCAAAAAAATTCAGAATTGCACCTTGCAATGCGGAGAAATTACTGTTTGTGCATTTACAATATTCATTGATTTTTGCCATTGAAAAACGTCCAGAAATGATTGAAGCTACTGACTGAATGAAAGGAGCTGGCATCTCACTCTCTTTGAATCTTCTTTACCATGCTAAGAGGAGCAGGAAAAAGCAAAAAATTTCAGAATTGCACCTTGCAATGCGGAGAAATTACTGTTTGTGCATTTACAATATTCATTGATTTTTGCCATTGAAAAACGTCCAGAAATGATTGAAGCTACTGACTGAATGAAAGGAGCTGGCATCTCACTCTCTTTGAATCTTGTTTATCTTGCTAAGAGGAGCAGGAAAAAGCAAAAAATTTCAGAATTGCACCTTGCAATGCGGAGAAATTACTGTTTGTGCATTTACAATATTCATTGATTTTTGCCATTGAAAAACGTCCAGAAATGATTGAAGCTACTGACTGAATGAAAGGAGCTGGCATCTCACTCTCTTTGAATCTTGTTTATCTTGCTAAGAGGAGCAGGAAAAAGCAAAAAATTTCAGAATTGCACCTTGCAATGCGGAGAAATTACTGTTTGTGCATTTACAATATTCATTGATTTTTGCCATTGAAAAACGTCCAGAAATGATTGAAGCTACTGACTGAATGAAAGGAGCTGGCATCTCACTCTCTTTGAATCTTGTTTATCTTGCTAAGAGGAGCAGGGAAAAGCAAAAAATTTCAGAATTGCACCTTGCAATGCGGAGAAATTACTGTTTGTGCATTTACAATATTCATTGATTTTTGCCATTGAAAAACGTCCAGAAATGATTGAAGCTACTGACTGAATGAAAGGAGCTGGCATCTCACTCTCTTTGAATCTTCTTTATCATGCTAAGAGGAGCAGGAAAAAGCAAAAAATTTCAGAATTGCACCTTGCAATGCGGAGAAATTACTGTTTGTGCATTTACAATATTCATTGATTTTTGCCATTGAAAAACATCATGTTATTCATATACCAGAAATGTTTGAAGCTACTGACTGAATGAAAGGAGCTGGCATCTCACTCTCTTTGAATATTCTTTATCATGCTAAGAGGAGCAGAAAAAAGCAAAAAATTTCAGAATTGCACCTTGCAATGCGGAGAAATTACTGTTTGTGCATTTACAATATTCATTGATTTTTGCCATTGAAAAACATCCAGAAATGATTGAAGCTACTGACTGAATGAAAGGAGCTGGCATCTCACTCTCTTTGAATCTTGTTTATCATGCTAAGAGGAGCAGGAAAAAGCAAAAAATTTCAGAATTGCACCTTGCAATGCGGAGAAATTACTGTTTGTGCATTTACAATATTCATTGATTTTTGCCATTGAAAAACATCATGTTATTCATATACCAGAAATGTTTGAAGCTACTGACTGAATGAAAGGAGCTGGCATCTCACTCTCTTTGAATCTTCTTTATCATGCTAAGAGGAGCAGAAAAAAGCAAAAAATTTCAGAATTGCACCTTGCAATGCGGAGAAATTACTGTTTGTGCATTTACAATATTCATTGATTTTTGCCATTGAAAAACATCCAGAAATGATTGAAGCTACTGACTGAATGAAAGGAGCTGGCATCTCACTCTCTTTGAATCTTGTTTATCATGCTAAGAGGAGCAGGAAAAAGCAAAAAATTTCAGAATTGCACCTTGCAATGCGGAGAAATTACTGTTTGTGCATTTACAATATTCATTGATTTTTGCCATTGAAAAACATCATGTTATTCATATACCAGAAATGTTTGAAGCTACTGACTGAATGAAAGGAGCTGGCATCTCACTCTCTTTGAATCTTGTTTATCATGCTAAGAGGAGCAGAAAAAAGCAAAAAATTTCAGAATTGCACCTTGCAATGCGGAGAAATTACTGTTTGTGCATTTACAATATTCATTGATTTTTGCCATTGAAAAACGTCCAGAAATGATTGAAGCTACTGACTGAATGAAAGGAGCTGGCATCTCACTCTCTTTGAATCTTGTTTATCATGCTAAGAGGAGCAGGAAAAAGCAAAAATTTCAGAATTGCACCTTGCAATGCGGAGAAATTACTGTTTGTGCATTTACAATATTCATTGATTTTTGCCATTGAAAAACGTCCAGAAATGATTGAAGCTACTGACTGAATGAAAGGAGCTGGCATCTCACTCTCTTTGAATCTTTTTTATCATGCTAAGAGGAGCAGGAAAAAGCAAAAAATTTCAGAATTGCACCTTTCAATGCGGAGAAATTACTGTTTGTGCATTTACAATATTCATTGATTTTTGCCATTGAAAAACATCATGTTATTCATATACCAGAAATGTTTGAAGCTACTGACTGAATGAAAGGAGCTGGCATCTCACTCTCTTTGAATCTTGTTTATCATGCTAAGAGGAGCAGGAAAAAGCAAAAAATTTCAGAATTGCACCTTGCAATGCGGAGAAATTACTGTTTGTGCATTTACAATATTCATTGATTTTTGCCATTGAAAAACGTCCAGAAATGATTGAAGCTACTGACTGAATGAAAGGAGCTGGCATCTCACTCTCTTTGAATCTTCTTTATCATGCTAAGAGGAGGAGGAAAAAGCAAAAAATTTCAAAATTGCACCTTGCAATGCGGAGAAATTACTGTTTGTGCATTTACAATATTCATTGATTTTTGCCATTGAAAAACATCATGTTATTCATATACCAGAAATGTTTGAAGCTACTGACTGAATGAAAGGAGCTGGCATCTCACTCTCTTTTAATCTTCTTTATCATGCTAAGAGGAGCAGGAAAAAGCAAAAAATTTCAGAATTGCACCTTGCAATGCGGAGAAATTACTGTTTGTGCATTTACAATATTCATTGATTTTTGCCATTGAAAAACGTCCAGAAATGATTGAAGCTACTGACTGAATGAAAGGAGCTGGCATCTCACTCTCTTTGAATCTTGTTTATCTTGCTAAGAGGAGCAGGAAAAAGCAAAAAATTTCAGAATTGCACCTTGCAATGCGGAGAAATTACTGTTTGTGCATTTACAATATTCATTGATTTTTGCCATTGAAAAACGTCCAGAAATGATTGAAGCTACTGACTGAATGAAAGGAGCTGGCATCTCACTCTCTTTGAATCTTCTTTACCATGCTAAGAGGAGCAGGAAAAAGCAAAAAATTTCAGAATTGCAACTTGCAATGTGGAGAAATTACTGTTTGTGCATTTACAATATTCATTGATTTTTGCCATTGAAAAACGTCCAGAAATGATTGAAGCTACTGACTGAATGAAAGGAGCTGGCATCTCACTCTCTTTGAATCTTGTTTATCTTGCTAAGAGGAGCAGGAAAAAGCAAAAAATTTCAGAATTGCACCTTGCAATGCGGAGAAATTACTGTTTGTGCATTTACAATATTCATTGATTTTTGCCATTGAAAAACGTCCAGAAATGATTGAAGCTACTGACTGAATGAAAGGAGCTGGCATCTCACTCTCTTTGAATCTTCTTTATCATGCTAAGAGGAGCAGGAAAAAGCAAAAAATTTCAGAATTGCACCTTGCAATGCGGAGAAATTACTGTTTGTGCATTTACAATATTCATTGATTTTTGCCATTGAAAAACATCGTTATTCATATACCAGAAATGTTTGAAGCTACTGACTGAATGAAAGGAGCTGGCATCTCACTCTCTTTGAATATTCTTTATCATGCTAAGAGGAGCAGAAAAAAGCAAAAAATTTCAGAATTGCACCTTGCAATGCGGAGAAATTACTGTTTGTGCATTTACAATATTCATTGATTTTTGCCATTGAAAAACATCCAGAAATGATTGAAGCTACTGACTGAATGAAAGGAGCTGGCATCTCACTCTCTTTGAATCTTGTTTATCATGCTAAGAGGAGCAGGAAAAAGCAAAAAATTTCAGAATTGCACCTTGCAATGCGGAGAAATTACTGTTTGTGCATTTACAATATTCATTGATTTTTGCCATTGAAAAACATCATGTTATTCATATACCAGAAATGTTTGAAGCTACTGACTGAATGAAAGGAGCTGGCATCTCACTCTCTTTGAATCTTCTTTATCATGCTAAGAGGAGCAGAAAAAAGCAAAAAATTTCAGAATTGCACCTTGCAATGCGGAGAAATTACTGTTTGTGCATTTACAATATTCATTGATTTTTGCCATTGAAAAACATCCAGAAATGATTGAAGCTACTGACTGAATGAAAGGAGCTGGCATCTCACTCTCTTTGAATCTTGTTTATCATGCTAAGAGGAGCAGGAAAAAGCAAAAAATTTCAGAATTGCACCTTGCAATGCGGAGAAATTACTGTTTGTGCATTTACAATATTCATTGATTTTTGCCATTGAAAAACATCATGTTATTCATATACCAGAAATGTTTGAAGCTACTGACTGAATGAAAGGAGCTGGCATCTCACTCTCTTTGAATCTTGTTTATCATGCTAAGAGGAGCAGAAAAAAGCAAAAAATTTCAGAATTGCACCTTGCAATGCGGAGAAATTACTGTTTGTGCATTTACAATATTCATTGATTTTTGCCATTGAAAAACGTCCAGAAATGATTGAAGCTACTGACTGAATGAAAGGAGCTGGCATCTCACTCTCTTTGAATCTTGTTTATCATGCTAAGAGGAGCAGGAAAAAGCAAAAAATTTCAGAATTGCACCTTGCAATGCGGAGAAATTACTGTTTGTGCATTTACAATATTCATTGATTTTTGCCATTGAAAAACGTCCAGAAATGATTGAAGCTACTGACTGAATGAAAGGAGCTGGCATCTCACTCTCTTTGAATCTTCTTTATCATGCTAAGAGGAGCAGGAAAAAGCAAAAAATTTCAGAATTGCACCTTTCAATGCGGAGAAATTACTGTTTGTGCATTTACAATATTCATTGATTTTTGCCATTGAAAAACATCATGTTATTCATATACCAGAAATGTTTGAAGCTACTGACTGAATGAAAGGAGCTGGCATCTCACTCTCTTTGAATCTTCTTTATCATGCTAAGAGGAGCAGGAAAAAGCAAAAAATTTCAGAATTGCACCTTGCAATGCGGAGAAATTACTGTTTGTGCATTTACAATATTCATTGATTTTTGCCATTGAAAAACGTCCAGAAATGATTGAAGCTACTGACTGAATGAAAGGAGCTGGCATCTCACTCTCTTTGAATCTTGTTTATCTTGCTAAGAGGAGCAGGAAAAAGCAAAAAATTTCAGAATTGCACCTTGCAATGCGGAGAAATTACTGTTTGTGCATTTACAATATTCATTGATTTTTGCCATTGAAAAACGTCCAGAAATGATTGAAGCTACTGACTGAATGAAAGGAGCTGGCATCTCACTCTCTTTGAATCTTCTTTACCATGCTAAGAGGAGCAGGAAAAAGCAAAAAATTTCAGAATTGCACCTTGCAATGCGGAGAAATTACTGTTTGTGCATTTACAATATTCATTGATTTTTGCCATTGAAAAACGTCCAGAAATGATTGAAGCTACTGACTGAATGAAAGGAGCTGGCATCTCACTCTCTTTGAATCTTGTTTATCTTGCTAAGAGGAGCAGGAAAAAGCAAAAAATTTCAGAATTGCACCTTGCAATGCAGAGAAATTACTGTTTGTGCATTTACAATATTCATTGATTTTTGCCATTGAAAAACGTCCAGAAATGATTGAAGCTACTGACTGAATGAAAGGAGCTGGCATCTCACTCTCTTTGAATCTTCTTTATCATGCTAAGAGGAGCAGGAAAAAGCAAAAAATTTCAGAATTGCACCTTGCAATGCGGAGAAATTACTGTTTGTGCATTTACAATATTCATTGATTTTTGCCATTGAAAAACGTCCAGAAATGATTGAAGCTACTGACTGAATGAAAGGAGCTGGCATCTCACTCTCTTTGAATCTTGTTTATCTTGCTAAGAGGAGCAGGAAAAAGCAAAAAATTTCCGAATTGCACCTTGCAATGCGGAGAAATTACTGTTTGTGCATTTACAATATTCATTGATTTTTGCCATTGAAAAACGTCCAGAAATGATTGAAGCTACTGACTGAATGAAAGGAGCTGGCATCTCACTCTCTTTGAATCTTCTTTATCATGCTTAGAGGAGCAGGGAAAAGCAAAAAATTTCAGAATTGCACCTTGCAATGCGGAGAAATTACTGTTTGTGCATTTACAATATTCATTGATTTTTGCCATTGAAAAACATCATGTTATTCATATACCAGAAATGTTTGAAGCTACTGACTGAATGAAAGGAGCTGGCATCTCACTCTCTTTGAATCTTCTTTATCATGCTAAGAGGAGCAGAAAAAAGCAAAAAATTTCAGAATTGCACCTTGCAATGCGGAGAAATTACTGTTTGTGCATTTACAATATTCATTGATTTTTGCCATTGAAAAACATCCAGAAATGATTGAAGCTACTGACTGAATGAAAGGAGCTGGCATCTAACTCTCTTTGAATCTTGTTTATCATGCTAAGAGGAGCAGGAAAAAGCAAAAAATTTCAGAATTGCACCTTGCAATGCGGAGAAATTACTGTTTGTGCATTTACAATATTCATTGATTTTTGCCATTGAAAAACGTCCAGAAATGATTGAAGCTACTGACTGAATGAAAGGAGCTGGCATCTCACTCTCTTTGAATCTTCTTTATCATGCTAAGAGGAGCAGGAAAAAGCAAAAAATTTCAAAATTGCACCTTGCAATGCGGAGAAATTACTGTTTGTGCATTTACAATATTCATTGATTTTTGCCATTGAAAAACATCATGTTATTCATATACCAGAAATGTTTGAAGCTACTGACTGAATGAAAGGAGCTGGCATCTCACTCTCTTTGAATCTTCTTTATCATGCTAAGAGGAGCAGGAAAAAGCTAAAAATTTCAGAATTGCACCTTGCAATGCGGAGAAATTACTGTTTGTGCATTTACAATATTCATTGATTTTTGCCATTGAAAAACGTCCAGAAATGATTGAAGCTACTGACTGAATGAAAGGAGCTGGCATCTCACTCTCTTTGAATCTTGTTTATCTTGCTAAGAGGAGCAGGAAAAAGCAAAAAATTTCAGAATTGCACCTTGCAATGCGGAGAAATTACTGTTTGTGCATTTACAATATTCATTGATTTTTGCCATTGAAAAACGTCCAGAAATGATTGAAGCTACTGACTGAATGAAAGGAGCTGGCATCTCACTCTCTTTGAATATTCTTTACCATGCTAAGAGGAGCAGGAAAAAGCAAAAAATTTCAGAATTGCAACTTGCAATGCGGAGAAATTACTGTTTGTGCATTTACAATATTCATTGATTTTTGCCATTGAAAAACGTCCAGAAATGATTGAAGCTACTGACTGAATGAAAGGAGCTGGCATCTCACTCTCTTTGAATCTTGTTTATCTTGCTAAGAGGAGCAGGAAAAAGCAAAAAATTTCAGAATTGCACCTTGCAATGCGGAGAAATTACTGTTTGTGCATTTACAATATTCATTGATTTTTGCCATTGAAAAACGTCCAGAAATGATTGAAGCTACTGACTGAATGAAAGGAGCTGGCATCTCACTCTCTTTGAATCTTCTTTATCATGCTAAGAGGAGCAGGAAAAAGCAAAAAATTTCAGAATTGCACCTTGCAATGCGGAGAAATTACTGTTTGTGCATTTACAATATTCATTGATTTTTGCCATTGAAAAACATCATGTTATTCATATACCAGAAATGTTTGAAGCTACTGACTGAATGAAAGGAGCTGGCATCTCACTCTCTTTGAATATTCTTTATCATGCTAAGAGGAGCAGAAAAAAGCAAAAAATTTCAGAATTGCACCTTGCAATGCGGAGAAATTACTGTTTGTGCATTTACAATATTCATTGATTTTTGCCATTGAAAAACATCCAGAAATGATTGAAGCTACTGACTGAATGAAAGGAGCTGGCATCTCACTCTCTTTGAATCTTGTTTATCATGCTAAGAGGAGCAGGAAAAAGCAAAAAATTTCAGAATTGCACCTTGCAATGCGGAGAAATTACTGTTTGTGCATTTACAATATTCATTGATTTTTGCCATTGAAAAACATCATGTTATTCATATACCAGAAATGTTTGAAGCTACTGACTGAATGAAAGGAGCTGGCATCTCACTCTCTTTGAATCTTCTTTATCATGCTAAGAGGAGCAGAAAAAAGCAAAAAATTTCAGAATTGCACCTTGCAATGCGGAGAAATTACTGTTTGTGCATTTACAATATTCATTGATTTTTGCCATTGAAAAACATCCAGAAATGATTGAAGCTACTGACTGAATGAAAGGAGCTGGCATCTCACTCTCTTTGAATCTTGTTTATCATGCTAAGAGGAGCAGGAAAAAGCAAAAAATTTCAGAATTGCCCCTTGCAATGCGGAGAAATTACTGTTTGTGCATTTACAATATTCATTGATTTTTGCCATTGAAAAACATCATGTTATTCATATACCAGAAATGTTTGAAGCTACTGACTGAATGAAAGGAGCTGGCATCTCACTCTCTTTGAATCTTGTTTATCATGCTAAGAGGAGCAGGAAAAAGCAAAAAATTTCAGAATTTCACCTTGCAATGCGGAGAAATTACTGTTTGTGCATTTACAATATTCATTGATTTTTGCCATTGAAAAACGTCCAGAAATGATTGAAGCTACTGACTGAATGAAAGGAGCTGGCATCTCACTCTCTTTGAATCTTGTTTATCATGCTAAGAGGAGCAGGAAAAAGCAAAAAATTTCAGAATTGCACCTTGCAATGCGGAGAAATTACTGTTTGTGCATTTACAATATTCATTGATTTTTGCCATTGAAAAACGTCCAGAAATGATTGAAGCTACTGACTGAATGAAAGGAGCTGGCATCTCACTCTCTTTGAATCTTCTTTATCATGCTAAGAGGAGCAGGAAAAAGCAAAAAATTTCAGAATTGCACCTTTCAATGCGGAGAAATTACTGTTTGTGCATTTACAATATTCATTGATTTTTGCCATTGAAAAACATCATGTTATTCATATACCAGAAATGTTTGAAGCTACTGACTGAATGAAAGGAGCTGGCATCTCACTCTCTTTGAATCTTCTTTATCATGCTAAGAGGAGCAGGAAAAAGCAAAAAATTTCAGAATTGCACCTTGCAATGCGGAGAAATTACTGTTTGTGCATTTACAATATTCATTGATTTTTGCCATTGAAAAACGTCCAGAAATGATTGAAGCTACTGACTGAATGAAAGGAGCTGGCATCTCACTCTCTTTGAATCTTGTTTATCATGCTAAGAGGAGCAGGAAAAAGCAAAAAATTTCAGAATTGCACCTTGCAATGCGGAGAAATTACTGTTTGTGCATTTACAATATTCATTGATTTTTGCCATTGAAAAACGTCCAGAAATGATTGAAGCTACTTACTGAATGAAAGGAGCTGGCATCTCACTCTCTTTGAATCTTCTTTATCATGCTAAGAGGAGCAGGAAAAAGCAAAAAATTTCAGAATTGCACCTTGCAATGCGGAGAAATTACTGTTTGTGCATTTACAATATTCATTGATTTTTGCCATTGAAAAACGTCCCGAAATGTTTGAAGCTACTGACTGAATGAAAGGAGCTGGCATCTCACTCTCTTTGAATCTTCTTTATCGTGCTAAGAGGAGCAGAAAAAAGCAAAAAAATTCAGAATTGCACCTTGCAATGCGGAGAAATTACTGTTTGTGCATTTACAATATTCATTGATTTTTGCCATTGAAAAACGTCCAGAAATGATTGAAGCTACTGACTGAATGAAAGGAGCTGGCATCTCACTCTCTTTGAATCTTGTTTATCATGCTAAGAGGAGCAGGAAAAAGCAAAAAATTTCAGAATTGCACCTTGCAATGCGGAGAAATTACTGTTTGTGCATTTACAATATTCATTGATTTTTGCCATTGAAAAACATCATGTTATTCATATACCAGAAATGATTGAAGCTACTGACTGAATGAAAAGAGCTGGCATCTCACTCTCTTTGAATCTTCTTTATCATGCTAAGAGGAGCAGGAAAAAGCAAAAAATTTCAGAATTGCACCTTGCAATGCGGAGAAATTACTGTTTGTGCATTTACAATATTCAATGATTTTTGCCATTGAAAAACGTCCAGAAATGATTGAAGCTACTGACTGAATGAAAGGAGCTGGCATCTCACTCTCTTTGAATCTTCTTTATCATGCTAAGAGGAGCAGGAAAAAGCAAAAAATTTCAGAATTGCACCTTGCAATGCGGAGAAATTACTCTTTGTGCATTTACAATATTCATTGATTTTTGCCATTGAAAAACATCATGTTATTCATATACCAGAAATGTTTGAAGCTACTGACTGAATGAAAGGAGCTGGCATCTCACTCTCTTTGAATCTTCTTTATCATGCTAAGAGGAGCAGGAAAAAGCAAAAAATTTAGGAATTGCACCTTGCAATGCGGAGAAATTACTGTTTGTGCATTTACAATATTCATTGATTTTTGCCATTGAAAAACATCATGTTATTCATATACCAGAAATGTTTGAAGCTACTGACTGAATGAAAGGAGCTGGCATCTCACTCTCTTTGAATCTTCTTTATCATGCTAAGAGGAGCAGAAAAAAGCAAAAAATTTCAGAATTGCACCTTGCAATGCGGAGAAATTACTGTTTGTGCATTTACAATATTCATTGATTTTTGCCATTGAAAAACATCCAGAAATGATTGAAGCTACTGACTGAATGAAAGGAGCTGGCATCTCACTCTCTTTGAATCTTGTTTATCATGCTAAGAGGAGCAGGAAAAAGCAAAAAATTTCAGAATTGCACCTTGCAATGCGGAGAAATTACTGTTTGTGCATTTACAATATTCATTGATTTTTGCCATTGAAAAACGTCCAGAAATGATTGAAGCTACTGACTGAATGAAAGGAGCTGGCATCTCACTCTCTTTGAATCTTCTTTATCATGCTAAGAGGAGCAGGAAAAAGCAAAAAATTTCAAAATTGCACCTTGCAATGCGGAGAAATTACTGTTTGTGCATTTACAATATTCATTGATTTTTGCCATTGAAAAACATCATGTTATTCATATACCAGAAATGTTTGAAGCTACTGACTGAATGAAAGGAGCTGGCATCTCACTCTCTTTGAATCTTCTTTATCATGCTAAGAGGAGCAGGAAAAAGCAAAAAAATTCAGAATTGCACCTTGCAATGCGGAGAAATTACTGTTTGTGCATTTACAATATTCATTGATTTTTGCCATTGAAAAACGTCCAGAAATGATTGAAGCTACTGACTGAATGAAAGGAGCTGGCATCTCACTCTCTTTGAATCTTGTTTATCTTGCTAAGAGGAGCAGGAAAAAGCAAAAAATTTCAGAATTGCACCTTGCAATGCGGAGAAATTACTGTTTGTGCATTTACAATATTCATTGATTTTTGCCATTGAAAAACGTCCAGAAATGATTGAAGCTACTGACTGAATGAAAGGAGCTGGCATCTCACTCTCTTTGAATCTTCTTTACCATGCTAAGAGGAGCAGGAAAAAGCAAAAAATTTCAGAATTGCAACTTGCAATGCGGAGAAATTACTGTTTGTGCATTTACAATATTCATTGATTTTTGCCATTGAAAAACGTCCAGAAATGATTGAAGCTACTGACTGAATGAAAGGAGCTGGCATCTCACTCTCTTTGAATCTTGTTTATCTTGCTAAGAGGAGCAGGAAAAAGCAAAAAATTTCAGAATTGCACCTTGCAATGCGGAGAAATTACTGTTTGTGCATTTACAATATTCATTGATTTTTGCCATTGAAAAACGTCCAGAAATGATTGAAGCTACTTACTGAATGAAAGGAGCTGGCATCTCACTCTCTTTGAATCTTCTTTATCATGCTAAGAGGAGCAGGAAAAAGCAAAAAATTTCAGAATTGCACCTTGCAATGCGGAGAAATTACTGTTTGTGCATTTACAATATTCATTGATTTTTGCCATTGAAAAACGTCCAGAAATGTTTGAAGCTACTGACTGAATGAAAGGAGCTGGCATCTCACTCTCTTTGAATCTTCTTTATCGTGCTAAGAGGAGCAGAAAAAAGCAAAAAAATTCAGAATTGCACCTTGCAATGCGGAGAAATTACTGTTTGTGCATTTACAATATTCATTGATTTTTGCCATTGAAAAACGTCCAGAAATGATTGAAGCTACTGACTGAATGAAAGGAGCTGGCATCTCACTCTCTTTGAATCTTGTTTATCATGCTAAGAGGAGCAGGAAAAAGCAAAAAATTTCAGAATTGCACCTTGCAATGCGGAGAAATTACTGTTTGTGCATTTACAATATTCATTGATTTTTGCCATTGAAAAACATCATGTTATTCATATACCAGAAATGATTGAAGCTACTGACTGAATGAAAAGAGCTGGCATCTCACTCTCTTTGAATCTTCTTTATCATGCTAAGAGGAGCAGGAAAAAGCAAAAAATTTCAGAATTGCACCTTGCAATGCGGAGAAATTACTGTTTGTGCATTTACAATATTCAATGATTTTTGCCATTGAAAAACGTCCAGAAATGATTGAAGCTACTGACTGAATGAAAGGAGCTGGCATCTCACTCTCTTTGAATCTTCTTTATCATGCTAAGAGGAGCAGGAAAAAGCAAAAAATTTCAGAATTGCACCTTGCAATGCGGAGAAATTACTCTTTGTGCATTTACAATATTCATTGATTTTTGCCATTGAAAAACATCATGTTATTCATATACCAGAAATGTTTGAAGCTACTGACTGAATGAAAGGAGCTGGCATCTCACTCTCTTTGAATCTTCTTTATCATGCTAAGAGGAGCAGGAAAAAGCAAAAAATTTCAGAATTGCACCTTGCAATGCGGAGAAATTACTGTTTGTGCATTTACAATATTCATTGATTTTTGCCATTGAAAAACATCATGTTATTCATATACCAGAAATGTTTGAAGCTACTGACTGAATGAAAGGAGCTGGCATCTCACTCTCTTTGAATCTTCTTTATCATGCTAAGAGGAGCAGAAAAAAGCAAAAAATTTCAGAATTGCACCTTGCAATGCGGAGAAATTACTGTTTGTGCATTTACAATATTCATTGATTTTTGCCATTGAAAAACATCCAGAAATGATTGAAGCTACTGACTGAATGAAAGGAGCTGGCATCTCACTCTCTTTGAATCTTGTTTATCATGCTAAGAGGAGCAGGAAAAAGCAAAAAATTTCAGAATTGCACCTTGCAATGCGGAGAAATTACTGTTTGTGCATTTACAATATTCATTGATTTTTGCCATTGAAAAACGTCCAGAAATGATTGAAGCTACTGACTGAATGAAAGGAGCTGGCATCTCACTCTCTTTGAATCTTCTTTATCGTGCTAAGAGGAGCAGGAAAAAGCAAAAAATTTCAAAATTGCACCTTGCAATGCGGAGAAATTACTGTTTGTGCATTTACAATATTCATTGATTTTTGCCATTGAAAAACATCATGTTATTCATATACCAGAAATGTTTGAAGCTACTGACTGAATGAAAGGAGCTGGCATCTCACTCTCTTTGAATCTTCTTTATCATGCTAAGAGGAGCAGGAAAAAGCAAAAAATTTCAGAATTGCACCTTGCAATGCGGAGAAATTACTGTTTGTGCATTTACAATATTCATTGATTTTTGCCATTGAAAAACGTCCAGAAATGATTGAAGCTACTGACTGAATGAAAGGAGCTGGCATCTCACTCTCTTTGAATCTTGTTTATCTTGCTAAGAGGAGCAGGAAAAAGCAAAAAATTTCAGAATTGCACCTTGCAATGCGGAGAAATTACTGTTTGTGCATTTACAATATTCATTGATTTTTGCCATTGAAAAACGTCCAGAAATGATTGAAGCTACTGACTGAATGAAAGGAGCTGGCATCTCACTCTCTTTGAATCTTCTTTACCATGCTAAGAGGAGCAGGAAAAAGCAAAAAATTTCAGAATTGCAACTTGCAATGCGGAGAAATTACTGTTTGTGCATTTACAATATTCATTGATTTTTGCCATTGAAAAACGTCCAGAAATGATTGAAGCTACTGACTGAATGAAAGGAGCTGGCATCTCACTCTCTTTGAATCTTGTTTATCTTACTAAGAGGAGCAGGAAAAAGCAAAAAATTTCAGAATTGCACCTTGCAATGCGGAGAAATTACTGTTTGTGCATTTACAATATTCATTGATTTTTGCCATTGAAAAACATCATGTTATTCATATACCAGAAATGATTGAAGCTACTGACTGAATGAAAAGAGCTGGCATCTCACTCTCTTTGAATCTTCTTTATCATGCTAAGAGGAGCAGGAAAAAGCAAAAAATTTCAGAATTGCACCTTGCAATGCGGAGAAATTACTGTTTGTGCATTTACAATATTCAATGATTTTTGCCATTGAAAAACGTCCAGAAATTATTGAAGCTACTGACTGAATGAAAGGAGCTGGCATCTCACTCTCTTTGAATCTTCTTTATCATGCTAAGAGGAGCAGGAAAAAGCAAAAAATTTCAGAATTGCACCTTGCAATGCGGAGAAATTACTCTTTGTGCATTTACAATATTCATTGATTTTTGCCATTGAAAAACATCATGTTATTCATATACCAGAAATGTTTGAAGCTACTGACTGAATGAAAGGAGCTGGCATCTCACTCTCTTTGAATCTTCTTTATCATGCTAAGAGGAGCAGGAAAAAGCAAAAAATTTCAGAATTGCACCTTGCAATGCGGAGAAATTACTGTTTGTGCATTTACAATATTCATTGATTTTTGCCATTGAAAAACATCATGTTATTCATATACCAGAAATGTTTGAAGCTACTGACTGAATGAAAGGAGCTGGCATCTCACTCTCTTTGAATCTTCTTTATCATGCTAAGAGGAGCAGAAAAAAGCAAAAAATTTCAGAATTGCACCTTGCAATGCGGAGAAATTACTGTTTGTGCATTTACAATATTCATTGATTTTTGCCATTGAAAAACATCCAGAAATGATTGAAGCTACTGACTGAATGAAAGGAGCTGGCATCTCACTCTCTTTGAATCTTGTTTATCAAGCTAAGAGGAGCAGGAAAAAGCAAAAAATTTCAGAATTGCACCTTGCAATGCGGAGAAATTACTGTTTGTGCATTTACAATATTCATTGATTTTTGCCATTGAAAAACGTCCAGAAATGATTGAAGCTACTGACTGAATGAAAGGAGCTGGCATCTCACTCTCTTTGAATCTTCTTTATCATGCTAAGAGGAGCAGGAAAAAGCAAAAAATTTCAAAATTGCACCTTGCAATGCGGAGAAATTACTGTTTGTGCATTTACAATATTCATTGATTTTTGCCATTGAAAAACATCATGTTATTCATATACCAGAAATGTTTGAAGCTACTGACTGAATGAAAGGAGCTGGCATCTCACTCTCTTTGAATCTTGTTTATCTTGCTAAGAGGAGCAGGAAAAAGCAAAAAAATTTCAGAATTGCACCTTGCAATGCGGAGAAATTACTGTTTGTGCATTTACAATATTCATTGATTTTTGCCATTGAAAAACGTCCAGAAATGATTGAAGCTACTGACTGAATGAAAGGAGCTGGCATCTCACTCTCTTTGAATCTTGTTTATCTTGCTAAGAGGAGCAGGAAAAAGCAAAAAATTTCAGAATTGCACCTTGCAATGCGGAGAAATTACTGTTTGTGCATTTACAATATTCATTGATTTTTGCCATTGAAAAACGTCCAGAAATGATTGAAGCTACTGACTGAATGAAAGGAGCTGGCATCTCACTCTCTTTGAATCTTCTTTACCATGCTAAGAGGAGCAGGAAAAAGCAAAAAATTTCAGAATTGCAACTTGCAATGCGGAGAAATTACTGTTTGTGCATTTACAATATTCATTGATTTTTGCCATTGAAAAACGTCCAGAAATGATTGAAGCTACTGACTGAATGAAAGGAGCTGGCATCTCACTCTCTTTGAATCTTGTTTATCTTGCTAAGAGGAGCAGGAAAAAGCAAAAAATTTCAGAATTGCACCTTGCAATGCGGAGAAATTACTGTTTGTGCATTTACAATATTCATTGATTTTTGCCATTGAAAAACGTCCAGAAATGATTGAAGCTACTGACTGAATGAAAGGAGCTGGCATCTCACTCTCTTTGAATCTTCTTTATCATGCTAAGAGGAGCAGGAAAAAGCAAAAAATTTCAGAATTGCACCTTGCAATGCGGAGAAATTACTGTTTGTGCATTTACAATATTCATTGATTTTTGCCATTGAAAAACGTCCAGAAATGATTGAAGCTACTTACTGAATGAAAGGAGCTGGCATCTCACTCTCTTTGAATCTTCTTTATCATGCTAAGAGGAGCAGGAAAAAGCAAAAAATTTCAGAATTGCACCTTGCAATGCGGAGAAATTACTGTTTGTGCATTTACAATATTCATTGATTTTTGCCATTGAAAAACGTCCCGAAATGTTTGAAGCTACTGACTGAATGAAAGGAGCTGGCATCTCACTCTCTTTGAATCTTCTTTATCGTGCTAAGAGGAGCAGAAAAAAGCAAAAAAATTCAGAATTGCACCTTGCAATGCGGAGAAATTACTGTTTGTGCATTTACAATATTCATTGATTTTTGCCATTGAAAAACGTCCAGAAATGATTGAAGCTACTGACTGAATGAAAGGAGCTGGCATCTCACTCTCTTTGAATCTTGTTTATCATGCTAAGAGGAGCAGGAAAAAGCAAAAAATTTCAGAATTGCACCTTGCAATGCGGAGAAATTACTGTTTGTGCATTTACAATATTCATTGATTTTTGCCATTGAAAAACATCATGTTATTCATATACCAGAAATGATTGAAGCTACTGACTGAATGAAAAGAGCTGGCATCTCACTCTCTTTGAATCTTCTTTATCATGCTAAGAGGAGCAGGAAAAAGCAAAAAATTTCAGAATTGCACCTTGCAATGCGGAGAAATTACTGTTTGTGCATTTACAATATTCAATGATTTTTGCCATTGAAAAACGTCCAGAAATGATTGAAGCTACTGACTGAATGAAAGGAGCTGGCATCTCACTCTCTTTGAATCTTCTTTATCATGCTAAGAGGAGCAGGAAAAAGCAAAAAATTTCAGAATTGCACCTTGCAATGCGGAGAAATTACTCTTTGTGCATTTACAATATTCATTGATTTTTGCCATTGAAAAACATCATGTTATTCATATACCAGAAATGTTTGAAGCTACTGACTGAATGAAAGGAGCTGGCATCTCACTCTCTTTGAATCTTCTTTATCATGCTAAGAGGAGCAGGAAAAAGCAAAAAATTTAGGAATTGCACCTTGCAATGCGGAGAAATTACTGTTTGTGCATTTACAATATTCATTGATTTTTGCCATTGAAAAACATCATGTTATTCATATACCAGAAATGTTTGAAGCTACTGACTGAATGAAAGGAGCTGGCATCTCACTCTCTTTGAATCTTCTTTATCATGCTAAGAGGAGCAGAAAAAAGCAAAAAATTTCAGAATTGCACCTTGCAATGCGGAGAAATTACTGTTTGTGCATTTACAATATTCATTGATTTTTGCCATTGAAAAACATCCAGAAATGATTGAAGCTACTGACTGAATGAAAGGAGCTGGCATCTCACTCTCTTTGAATCTTGTTTATCATGCTAAGAGGAGCAGGAAAAAGCAAAAAATTTCAGAATTGCACCTTGCAATGCGGAGAAATTACTGTTTGTGCATTTACAATATTCATTGATTTTTGCCATTGAAAAACGTCCAGAAATGATTGAAGCTACTGACTGAATGAAAGGAGCTGGCATCTCACTCTCTTTGAATCTTCTTTATCATGCTAAGAGGAGCAGGAAAAAGCAAAAAATTTCAAAATTGCACCTTGCAATGCGGAGAAATTACTGTTTGTGCATTTACAATATTCATTGATTTTTGCCATTGAAAAACATCATGTTATTCATATACCAGAAATGTTTGAAGCTACTGACTGAATGAAAGGAGCTGGCATCTCACTCTCTTTGAATCTTCTTTATCATGCTAAGAGGAGCAGGAAAAAGCAAAAAATTTCAGAATTGCACCTTGCAATGCGGAGAAATTACTGTTTGTGCATTTACAATATTCATTGATTTTTGCCATTGAAAAACGTCCAGAAATGATTGAAGCTACTGACTGAATGAAAGGAGCTGGCATCTCACTCTCTTTGAATCTTGTTTATCTTGCTAAGAGGAGCAGGAAAAAGCAAAAAATTTCAGAATTGCACCTTGCAATGCGGAGAAATTACTGTTTGTGCATTTACAATATTCATTGATTTTTGCCATTGAAAAACGTCCAGAAATGATTGAAGCTACTGACTGAATGAAAGGAGCTGGCATCTCACTCTCTTTGAATCTTCTTTACCATGCTAAGAGGAGCAGGAAAAAGCAAAAAATTTCAGAATTGCAACTTGCAATGCGGAGAAATTACTGTTTGTGCATTTACAATATTCATTGATTTTTGCCATTGAAAAACGTCCAGAAATGATTGAAGCTACTGACTGAATGAAAGGAGCTGGCATCTCACTCTCTTTGAATCTTGTTTATCTTGCTAAGAGGAGCAGGAAAAAGCAAAAAATTTCAGAATTGCACCTTGCAATGCGGAGAAATTACTGTTTGTGCATTTACAATATTCATTGATTTTTGCCATTGAAAAACGTCCAGAAATGATTGAAGCTACTTACTGAATGAAAGGAGCTGGCATCTCACTCTCTTTGAATCTTCTTTATCATGCTAAGAGGAGCAGGAAAAAGCAAAAAATTTCAGAATTGCACCTTGCAATGCGGAGAAATTACTGTTTGTGCATTTACAATATTCATTGATTTTTGCCATTTAAAAACGTCCAGAAATGTTTGAAGCTACTGACTGAATGAAAGGAGCTGGCATCTCACTCTCTTTGAATCTTCTTTATCGTGCTAAGAGGAGCAGAAAAAAGCAAAAAAATTCAGAATTGCACCTTGCAATGCGGAGAAATTACTGTTTGTGCATTTACAATATTCATTGATTTTTGCCATTGAAAAACGTCCAGAAATGATTGAAGCTACTGACTGAATGAAAGGAGCTGGCATCTCACTCTCTTTGAATCTTGTTTATCATGCTAAGAGGAGCAGGAAAAAGCAAAAAATTTCAGAATTGCACCTTGCAATGCGGAGAAATTACTGTTTGTGCATTTACAATATTCATTGATTTTTGCCATTGAAAAACATCATGTTATTCATATACCAGAAATGATTGAAGCTACTGACTGAATGAAAAGAGCTGGCATCTCACTCTCTTTGAATCTTCTTTATCATGCTAAGAGGAGCAGGAAAAAGCAAAAAATTTCAGAATTGCACCTTGCAATGCGGAGAAATTACTGTTTGTGCATTTACAATATTCAATGATTTTTGCCATTGAAAAACGTCCAGAAATGATTGAAGCTACTGACTGAATGAAAGGAGCTGGCATCTCACTCTCTTTGAATCTTCTTTATCATGCTAAGAGGAGCAGGAAAAAGCAAAAAATTTCAGAATTGCACCTTGCAATGCGGAGAAATTACTCTTTGTGCATTTACAATATTCATTGATTTTTGCCATTGAAAAACATCATGTTATTCATATACCAGAAATGTTTGAAGCTACTGACTGAATGAAAGGAGCTGGCATCTCACTCTCTTTGAATCTTCTTTATCATGCTAAGAGGAGCAGGAAAAAGCAAAAAATTTCAGAATTGCACCTTGCAATGCGGAGAAATTACTGTTTGTGCATTTACAATATTCATTGATTTTTGCCATTGAAAAACATCATGTTATTCATATACCAGAAATGTTTGAAGCTACTGACTGAATGAAAGGAGCTGGCATCTCACTCTCTTTGAATCTTCTTTATCATGCTAAGAGGAGCAGAAAAAAGCAAAAAATTTCAGAATTGCACCTTGCAATGCGGAGAAATTACTGTTTGTGCATTTACAATATTCATTGATTTTTGCCATTGAAAAACATCCAGAAATGATTGAAGCTACTGACTGAATGAAAGGAGCTGGCATCTCACTCTCTTTGAATCTTGTTTATCATGCTAAGAGGAGCAGGAAAAAGCAAAAAATTTCAGAATTGCACCTTGCAATGCGGAGAAATTACTGTTTGTGCATTTACAATATTCATTGATTTTTGCCATTGAAAAACGTCCAGAAATGATTGAAGCTACTGACTGAATGAAAGGAGCTGGCATCTCACTCTCTTTGAATCTTCTTTATCGTGCTAAGAGGAGCAGGAAAAAGCAAAAAATTTCAAAATTGCACTTTGCAATGCGGAGAAATTACTGTTTGTGCATTTACAATATTCATTGATTTTTGCCATTGAAAAACATCATGTTATTCATATACCAGAAATGTTTGAAGCTACTGACTGAATGAAAGGAGCTGGCATCTCACTCTCTTTGAATCTTCTTTATCATGCTAAGAGGAGCAGGAAAAAGCAAAAAATTTCAGAATTGCACCTTGCAATGAGGAGAAATTACTGTTTGTGCATTTACAATATTCATTGATTTTTGCCATTGAAAAACGTCCAGAAATGATTGAAGCTACTGACTGAATGAAAGGAGCTGGCATCTCACTCTCTTTGAATCTTGTTTATCTTGCTAAGAGGAGCAGGAAAAAGCAAAAAATTTCAGAATTGCACCTTGCAATGCGGAGAAATTACTGTTTGTGCATTTACAATATTCATTGATTTTTGCCATTGAAAAACGTCCAGAAATGATTGAAGCTACTGACTGAATGAAAGGAGCTGGCATCTCACTCTCTTTGAATCTTCTTTACCATGCTAAGAGGAGCAGGAAAAAGCAAAAAATTTCAGAATTGCAACTTGCAATGCGGAGAAATTACTGTTTGTGCATTTACAATATTCATTGATTTTTGCCATTGAAAAACGTCCAGAAATGATTGAAGCTACTGACTGAATGAAAGGAGCTGGCATCTCACTCTCTTTGAATCTTGTTTATCTTGCTAAGAGGAGCAGGAAAAAGCAAAAAATTTCAGAATTGCACCTTGCAATGCGGAGAAATTACTGTTTGTGCATTTACAATATTCATTGATTTTTGCCATTGAAAAACATCATGTTATTCATATACCAGAAATGATTGAAGCTACTGACTGAATGAAAAGAGCTGGCATCTCACTCTCTTTGAATCTTCTTTATCATGCTAAGAGGAGCAGGAAAAAGCAAAAAATTTCAGAATTGCACCTTGCAATGCGGAGAAATTACTGTTTGTGCATTTACAATATTCAATGATTTTTGCCATTGAAAAACGTCCAGAAATTATTGAAGCTACTGACTGAATGAAAGGAGCTGGCATCTCACTCTCTTTGAATCTTCTTTATCATGCTAAGAGGAGCAGGAAAAAGCAAAAAATTTCAGAATTGCACCTTGCAATGCGGAGAAATTACTCTTTGTGCATTTACAATATTCATTGATTTTTGCCATTGAAAAACATCATGTTATTCATATACCAGAAATGTTTGAAGCTACTGACTGAATGAAAGGAGCTGGCATCTCACTCTCTTTGAATCTTCTTTATCATGCTAAGAGGAGCAGGAAAAAGCAAAAAATTTCAGAATTGCACCTTGCAATGCGGAGAAATTACTGTTTGTGCATTTACAATATTCATTGATTTTTGCCATTGAAAAACATCATGTTATTCATATACCAGAAATGTTTGAAGCTACTGACTGAATGAAAGGAGCTGGCATCTCACTCTCTTTGAATCTTCTTTATCATGCTAAGAGGAGCAGAAAAAAGCAAAAAATTTCAGAATTGCACCTTGCAATGCGGAGAAATTACTGTTTGTGCATTTACAATATTCATTGATTTTTGCCATTGAAAAACATCCAGAAATGATTGAAGCTACTGACTGAATGAAAGGAGCTGGCATCTCACTCTCTTTGAATCTTGTTTATCAAGCTAAGAGGAGCAGGAAAAAGCAAAAAATTTCAGAATTGCACCTTGCAATGCGGAGAAATTACTGTTTGTGCATTTACAATATTCATTGATTTTTGCCATTGAAAAACGTCAAGAAATGATTGAAGCTACTGACTGAATGAAAGGAGCTGGCATCTCACTCTCTTTGAATCTTCTTTATCATGCTAAGAGGAGCAGGAAAAAGCAAAAAATTTCAAAATTGCACCTTGCAATGCGGAGAAATTACTGTTTGTGCATTTACAATATTCATTGATTTTTGCCATTGAAAAACATCATGTTATTCATATACCAGAAATGTTTGAAGCTACTGACTGAATGAAAGGAGCTGGCATCTCACTCTCTTTGAATCTTGTTTATCTTGCTAAGAGGAGCAGGAAAAAGCAAAAAAATTTCAGAATTGCACCTTGCAATGCGGAGAAATTACTGTTTGTGCATTTACAATATTCATTGATTTTTGCCATTGAAAAACGTCCAGAAATGATTGAAGCTACTGACTGAATGAAAGGAGCTGGCATCTCACTCTCTTTGAATCTTGTTTATCTTGCTAAGAGGAGCAGGAAAAAGCAAAAAATTTCAGAATTGCACCTTGCAATGCGGAGAAATTACTGTTTGTGCATTTACAATATTCATTGATTTTTGCCATTGAAAAACGTCCAGAAATGATTGAAGCTACTGACTGAATGAAAGGAGCTGGCATCTCACTCTCTTTGAATCTTCTTTACCATGCTAAGAGGAGCAGGAAAAAGCAAAAAATTTCAGAATTGCAACTTGCAATGCGGAGAAATTACTGTTTGTGCATTTACAATATTCATTGATTTTTGCCATTGAAAAACGTCCAGAAATGATTGAAGCTACTGACTGAATGAAAGGAGCTGGCATCTCACTCTCTTTGAATCTTGTTTATCTTGCTAAGAGGAGCAGGAAAAAGCAAAAAATTTCAGAATTGCACCTTGCAATGCGGAGAAATTACTGTTTGTGCATTTACAATATTCATTGATTTTTGCCATTGAAAAACGTCCAGAAATGATTGAAGCTACTGACTGAATGAAAGGAGCTGGCATCTCACTCTCTTTGAATCTTCTTTATCATGCTAAGAGGAGCAGGAAAAAGCAAAAAATTTCAGAATTGCACCTTGCAATGCGGAGAAATTACTGTTTGTGCATTTACAATATTCATTGATTTTTGCCATTGAAAAACATCATGTTATTCATATACCAGAAATGTTTGAAGCTACTGACTGAATGAAAGGAGCTGGCATCTCACTCTCTTTGAATCTTCTTTATCATGCTAAGAGGAGCAGAAAAAAGCAAAAAATTTCAGAATTGCACCTTGCAATGCGGAGAAATTACTGTTTGTGCATTTACAATATTCATTGATTTTTGCCATTGAAAAACATCCAGAAATGATTGAAGCTACTGACTGAATGAAAGGAGCTGGCATCTCACTCTCTTTGAATCTTGTTTATCATGCTAAGAGGAGCAGGAAAAAGCAAAAAATTTCAGAATTGCACCTTGCAATGCGGAGAAATTACTGTTTGTGCATTTACAATATTCATTGATTTTTGCCATTGAAAAACGTCCAGAAATGATTGAAGCTACTGACTGAATGAAAGGAGCTGGCATCTCACTCTCTTTGAATCTTCTTTATCATGCTAAGAGGAGCAGGAAAAAGCAAAAAATTTCAAAATTGCACCTTGCAATGCGGAGAAATTACTGTTTGTGCATTTACAATATTCATTGATTTTTGCCATTGAAAAACATCATGTTATTCATATACCAGAAATGTTTGAAGCTACTGACTGAATGAAAGGAGCTGGCATCTCACTCTCTTTGAATCTTCTTTATCATGCTAAGAGGAGCAGGAAAAAGCAACAAATTTCAGAATTGCACCTTGCAATGCGGAGAAATTACTGTTTGTGCATTTACAATATTCATTGATTTTTGCCATTGAAAAACGTCCAGAAATGATTGAAGCTACTGACTGAATGAAAGGAGCTGGCATCTCACTCTCTTTGAATCTTGTTTATCTTGCTAAGAGGAGCAGGAAAAAGCAAAAAATTTCAGAATTGCACCTTGCAATGCGGAGAAATTACTGTTTGTGCATTTACAATATTCATTGATTTTTGCCATTGAAAAACGTCCAGAAATGATTGAAGCTACTGACTGAATGAAAGGAGCTGGCATCTCACTCTCTTTGAATCTTCTTTACCATGCTAAGAGGAGCAGGAAAAAGCAAAAAATTTCAGAATTGCAACTTGCAATGCGGAGAAATTACTGTTTGTGCATTTACAATATTCATTGATTTTTGCCATTGAAAAACGTCCAGAAATGATTGAAGCTACTGACTGAATGAAAGGAGCTGGCATCTCACTCTCTTTGAATCTTGTTTATCTTGCTAAGAGGAGCAGGAAAAAGCAAAAAATTTCAGAATTGCACCTTGCAATGCGGAGAAATTACTGTTTGTGCATTTACAATATTCATTGATTTTTGCCATTGAAAAACATCATGTTATTCATATACCAGAAATGATTGAAGCTACTGACTGAATGAAAAGAGCTGGCATCTCACTCTCTTTGAATCTTCTTTATCATGCTAAGAGGAGCAGGAAAAAGCAAAAAATTTCAGAATTGCACCTTGCAATGCGGAGAAATTACTGTTTGTGCATTTACAATATTCAATGATTTTTGCCATTGAAAAACGTCCAGAAATTATTGAAGCTACTGACTGAATGAAAGGAGCTGGCATCTCACTCTCTTTGAATCTTCTTTATCATGCTAAGAGGAGCAGGAAAAAGCAAAAAATTTCAGAATTGCACCTTGCAATGCGGAGAAATTACTCTTTGTGCATTTACAATATTCATTGATTTTTGCCATTGAAAAACATCATGTTATTCATATACCAGAAATGTTTGAAGCTACTGACTGAATGAAAGGAGCTGGCATCTCACTCTCTTTGAATCTTCTTTATCATGCTAAGAGGAGCAGGAAAAAGCAAAAAATTTCAGAATTGCACCTTGCAATGCGGAGAAATTACTGTTTGTGCATTTACAATATTCATTGATTTTTGCCATTGAAAAACATCATGTTATTCATATACCAGAAATGTTTGAAGCTACTGACTGAATGAAAGGAGCTGGCATCTCACTCTCTTTGAATCTTCTTTATCATGCTAAGAGGAGCAGAAAAAAGCAAAAAATTTCAGAATTGCACCTTGCAATGCGGAGAAATTACTGTTTGTGCATTTACAATATTCATTGATTTTTGCCATTGAAAAACATCCAGAAATGATTGAAGCTACTGACTGAATGAAAGGAGCTGGCATCTCACTCTCTTTGAATCTTGTTTATCATGCTAAGAGGAGCAGGAAAAAGCAAAAAATTTCAGAATTGCACCTTGCAATGCGGAGAAATTACTGTTTGTGCATTTACAATATTCATTGATTTTTGCCATTGAAAAACGTCCAGAAATGATTGAAGCTACTGACTGAATGAAAGGAGCTGGCATCTCACTCTCTTTGAATCTTCTTTATCATGCTAAGAGGAGCAGGAAAAAGCAAAAAATTTCAAAATTGCACCTTGCAATGCGGAGAAATTACTGTTTGTGCATTTACAATATTCATTGATTTTTGCCATTGAAAAACATCATGTTATTCATATACCAGAAATGTTTGAAGCTACTGACTGAATGAAAGGAGCTGGCATCTCACTCTCTTTGAATCTTGTTTATCTTGCTAAGAGGAGCAGGAAAAAGCAAAAAAATGTCAGAATTGCACCTTGCAATGCGGAGAAATTACTGTTTGTGCATTTACAATATTCATTGATTTTTGCCATTGAAAAACGTCCAGAAATGATTGAAGCTACTGACTGAATGAAAGGAGCTGGCATCTCACTCTCTTTGAATCTTCTTTATCATGCTAAGAGGAGCAGGAAAAAGCAAAAAATTTCAGAATTGCACCTTGCAATGCGGAGAAATTACTGTTTGTGCATTTACAATATTCATTGATTTTTGCCATTGAAAAACGTCCAGAAATGATTGAAGCTACTGACTGAAGGAAAGGAGCTGGCATCTCACTCTCTTTGAATCTTGTTTATCTTGCTAAGAGGAGCAGGAAAAAGCAAAAAATTTCAGAATTTCAACTTGCAATGCGGAGAAATTACTGTTTGTGCATTTACAATATTCATTGATTTTTGCCATTGAAAAACGTCCAGAAATGATTGAAGCTACTGACTGAATGAAAGGAGCTGGCATCTCACTCTCTTTGAATCTTCTTTATCATGCTAAGAGGAGCAGGAAAAAGCAAAAAATTTCAGAATTGCACCTTGCAATGCGGAGAAATTACTCTTTGTGCATTTACAATATTCATTGATTTTTGCCATTGAAAAACATCATGTTATTCATATACCAGAAATGTTTGAAGCTACTGACTGAATGAAAGGAGCTGGCATCTCACTCTCTTTGAATCTTCTTTATCATGCTAAGAGGAGCAGGAAAAAGCAAAAAATTTCAGAATTGCACCTTGCAATGCGGAGAAATTACTGTTTGTGCATTTACAATATTCATTGATTTTTGCCATTGAAAAACATCATGTTATTCATATACCAGAAATGTTTGAAGCTACTGACTGAATGAAAGGAGCTGGCATCTCACTCTCTTTGAATCTTCTTTATCATGCTAAGAGGAGCAGAAAAAAGCAAAAAATTTCAGAATTGCACCTTGCAATGCGGAGAAATTACTGTTTGTGCATTTACAATATTCATTGATTTTTGCCATTGAAAAACATCCAGAAATGATTGAAGCTACTGACTGAATGAAAGGAGCTGGCATCTCACTCTCTTTGAATCTTGTTTATCAAGCTAAGAGGAGCAGGAAAAAGCAAAAAATTTCAGAATTGCACCTTGCAATGCGGAGAAATTACTGTTTGTGCATTTACAATATTCATTGATTTTTGCCATTGAAAAACGTCCAGAAATGATTGAAGCTACTGACTGAATGAAAGGAGCTGGCATCTCACTCTCTTTGAATCTTCTTTATCATGCTAAGAGGAGCAGGAAAAAGCAAAAAATTTCAAAATTGCACCTTGCAATGCGGAGAAATTACTGTTTGTGCATTTACAATATTCATTGATTTTTGCCATTGAAAAACATCATGTTATTCATATACCAGAAATGTTTGAAGCTACTGACTGAATGAAAGGAGCTGGCATCTCACTCTCTTTGAATCTTGTTTATCTTGCTAAGAGGAGCAGGAAAAAGCAAAAAAATTTCAGAATTGCACCTTGCAATGCGGAGAAATTACTGTTTGTGCATTTACAATATTCATTGATTTTTGCCATTGAAAAACGTCCAGAAATGATTGAAGCTACTGACTGAATGAAAGGAGCTGGCATCTCACTCTCTTTGAATCTTGTTTATCTTGCTAAGAGGAGCAGGAAAAAGCAAAAAATTTCAGAATTGCACCTTGCAATGCGGAGAAATTACTGTTTGTGCATTTACAATATTCATTGATTTTTGCCATTGAAAAACGTCCAGAAATGAATGAAGCTACTGACTGAATGAAAGGAGCTGGCATCTCACTCTCTTTGAATCTTCTTTACCATGCTAAGAGGAGCAGGAAAAAGCAAAAAATTTCAGAATTGCAACTTGCAATGCGGAGAAATTACTGTTTGTGCATTTACAATATTCATTGATTTTTGCCATTGAAAAACGTCCAGAAATGATTGAAGCTACTGACTGAATGAAAGGAGCTGGCATCTCACTCTCTTTGAATCTTGTTTATCTTGCTAAGAGGAGCAGGAAAAAGCAAAAAATTTCAGAATTGCACCTTGCAATGCGGAGAAATTACTGTTTGTGCATTTACAATATTCATTGATTTTTGCCATTGAAAAACGTCCAGAAATGATTGAAGCTACTGACTGAATGAAAGGAGCTGGCATCTCACTCTCTTTGAATCTTCTTTATCATGCTAAGAGGAGCAGGAAAAAGCAAAAAATTTCAGAATTGCACCTTGCAATGCGGAGAAATTACTGTTTGTGCATTTACAATATTCATTGATTTTTGCCATTGAAAAACATCATGTTATTCATATACCAGAAATGTTTGAAGCTACTGACTGAATGAAAGGAGCTGGCATCTCACTCTCTTTGAATCTTCTTTATCATGCTAAGAGGAGCAGAAAAAAGCAAAAAATTTCAGAATTGCACCTTGCAATGCGGAGAAATTACTGTTTGTGCATTTACAATATTCATTGATTTTTGCCATTGAAAAACATCCAGAAATGATTGAAGCTACTGACTGAATGAAAGGAGCTGGCATCTCACTCTCTTTGAATCTTGTTTATCATGCTAAGAGGAGCAGGAAAAAGCAAAAAAATTCAGAATTGCACCTTGCAATGCGGAGAAATTACTGTTTGTGCATTTACAATATTCATTGATTTTTGCCATTGAAAAACGTCCAGAAATGATTGAAGCTACTGACTGAATGAAAGGAGCTGGCATCTCACTCTCTTTGAATCTTCTTTATCATGCTAAGAGGAGCAGGAAAAAGCAAAAAATTTCAGAATTGCACCTTGCAATGCGGAGAAATTACTGTTTGTGCATTTACAATATTCATTGATTTTTGCCATTGAAAAACGTCCAGAAATGATTGAAGCTACTGACTGAATGAAAGGAGCTGGCATCTCACTCTCTTTGAATCTTCTTTACCATGCTAAGAGGAGCAGGAAAAAGCAAAAAATTTCAGAATTGCAACTTGCAATGCGGAGAAATTACTGTTTGTGCATTTACAATATTCATTGATTTTTGCCATTGAAAAACGTCCAGAAATGATTGAAGCTACTGACTGAATGAAAGGAGCTGGCATCTCACTCTCTTTGAATCTTGTTTATCTTGCTAAGAGGAGCAGGAAAAAGCAAAAAATTTCAGAATTGCACCTTGCAATGCGGAGAAATTACTGTTTGTGCATTTACAATATTCATTGATTTTTGCCATTGAAAAACGTCCAGAAATGATTGAAGCTACTGACTGAATGAAAGGAGCTGGCATCTCACTCTCTTTGAATCTTCTTTATCATGCTAAGAGGAGCAGGAAAAAGCAAAAAATTTCAGAATTGCACCTTGCAATGCGGAGAAATTACTGTTTGTGCATTTACAATATTCATTGATTTTTGCCATTGAAAAACATCATGTTATTCATATACCAGAAATGTTTGAAGCTACTGACTGAATGAAAGGAGCTGGCATCTCACTCTCTTTGAATCTTCTTTATCATGCTAAGAGGAGCAGAAAAAAGCAAAAAATTTCAGAATTGCACCTTGCAATGCGGAGAAATTACTGTTTGTGCATTTACAATATTCATTGATTTTTGCCATTGAAAAACATCCAGAAATGATTGAAGCTACTGACTGAATGAAAGGAGCTGGCATCTCACTCTCTTTGAATCTTGTTTATCATGCTAAGAGGAGCAGGAAAAAGCAAAAAAATTCAGAATTGCACCTTGCAATGCGGAGAAATTACTGTTTGTGCATTTACAATATTCATTGATTTTTGCCATTGAAAAACGTCCAGAAATGATTGAAGCTACTGACTGAATGAAAGGAGCTGGCATCTCACTCTCTTTGAATCTTCTTTATCATGCTAAGAGGAGCAGGAAAAAGCAAAAAATTTCAAAATTGCACCTTGCAATGCGGAGAAATTACTGTTTGTGCATTTACAATATTCATTGATTTTTGCCATTGAAAAACATCATGTTATTCATATACCAGAAATGTTTGAAGCTACTGACTGAATGAAAGGAGCTGGCATCTCACTCTCTTTGAATCTTCTTTATCATGCTAAGAGGAGCAGGAAAAAGCAAAAAATTTCAGAATTGCACCTTGCAATGCGGAGAAATTACTGTTTGAGCATTTACAATATTCATTGATTTTTGCCATTGAAAAACGTCCAGAAATGATTGAAGCTACTGACTGAATGAAAGGAGCTGGCATCTCACTCTCTTTGAATCTTGTTTATCTTGCTAAGAGGAGCAGGAAAAAGCAAAAAATTTCAGAATTGCACCTTGCAATGCGGAGAAATTACTGTTTGTGCATTTACAATATTCATAGATTTTTGCCATTGAAAAACGTCCAGAAATGATTGAAGCTACTGACTGAATGAAAGGAGCTGGCATCTCACTCTCTTTGAATCTTCTTTACCATGCTAAGAGGAGCAGGAAAAAGCAAAAAATTTCAGAATTGCAACTTGCAATGCGGAGAAATTACTGTTTGTGCATTTACAATATTCATTGATTTTTGCCATTGAAAAACGTCCAGAAATGATTGAAGCTACTGACTGAATGAAAGGAGCTGGCATCTCACTCTCTTTGAATCTTGTTTATCTTGCTAAGAGGAGCAGGAAAAAGCAAAAAATTTCAGAATTGCACCTTGCAATGCGGAGAAATTACTGTTTGTGCATTTACAATATTCATTGATTTTTGCCATTGAAAAACATCATGTTATTCATATACCAGAAATGATTGAAGCTACTGACTGAATGAAAGGAGCTGGCATCTCACTCTCTTTGAATCTTCTTTATCATGCTAAGAGGAGCAGGAAAAAGCAAAAAATTTCAGAATTGCACCTTGCAATGCGGAGAAATTACTGTTTGTGCATTTACAATATTCAATGATTTTTGCCATTGAAAAACGTCCAGAAATTATTGAAGCTACTGACTGAATGAAAGGAGCTGGCATCTCACTCTCTTTGAATCTTCTTTATCATGCTAAGAGGAGCAGGAAAAAGCAAAAAATTTCAGAATTGCACCTTGCAATGCGGAGAAATTACTCTTTGTGCATTTACAATATTCATTGATTTTTGCCATTGAAAAACATCATGTTATTCATATACCAGAAATGTTTGAAGCTACTGACTGAATGAAAGGAGCTGGCATCTCACTCTCTTTGAATCTTCTTTATCATGCTAAGAGGAGCAGGAAAAAGCAAAAAATTTCAGAATTGCACCTTGCAATGCGGAGAAATTACTGTTTGTGCATTTACAATATTCATTGATTTTTGCCATTGAAAAACATCATGTTATTCATATACCAGAAATGTTTGAAGCTACTGACTGAATGAAAGGAGCTGGCATCTCACTCTCTTTGAATCTTCTTTATCATGCTAAGAGGAGCAGAAAAAAGCAAAAAATTTCAGAATTGCACCTTGCAATGCGGAGAAATTACTGTTTGTGCATTTACAATATTCATTGATTTTTGCCATTGAAAAACATCCAGAAATGATTGAAGCTACTGACTGAATGAAAGGAGCTGGCATCTCACTCTCTTTGAATCTTGTTTATCATGCTAAGAGGAGCAGGAAAAAGCAAAAAATTTCAGAATTGCACCTTGCAATGCGGAGAAATTACTGTTTGTGCATTTACAATATTCATTGATTTTTGCCATTGAAAAACGTCCAGAAATGATTGAAGCTACTGACTGAATGAAAGGAGCTGGCATCTCACTCTCTTTGAATCTTCTTTATCATGCTAAGAGGAGCAGGAAAAAGCAAAAAATTTCAAAATTGCACCTTGCAATGCGGAGAAATTACTGTTTGTGCATTTACAATATTCATTGATTTTTGCCATTGAAAAACATCATGTTATTCATATACCAGAAATGTTTGAAGCTACTGACTGAATGAAAGGAGCTGGCATCTCACTCTCTTTGAATCTTGTTTATCTTGCTAAGAGGAGCAGGAAAAAGCAAAAAAATTTCAGAATTGCACCTTGCAATGCGGAGAAATTACTGTTTGTGCATTTACAATATTCATTGATTTTTGCCATTGAAAAACGTCCAGAAATGATTGAAGCTACTGACTGAATGAAAGGAGCTGGCATCTCACTCTCTTTGAATCTTCTTTATCATGCTAAGAGGAGCAGGAAAAAGCAAAAAATTTCAGAATTGCACCTTGCAATGCGGAGAAATTACTGTTTGTGCATTTACAATATTCATTGATTTTTGCCATTGAAAAACATCCAGAAATGATTGAAGCTACTGACTGAATGAAAGGAGCTGGCATCTCACTCTCTTTGAATCTTGTTTATCTTGCTAAGAGGAGCAGGAAAAAGCAAAAAATTTCAGAATTGCACCTTGCAATGCGGAGAAATTACTGTTTGTGCATTTACAATATTCATTGATTTTTGCCATTGAAAAACGTCCAGAAATGATTGAAGCTACTGACTGAATGAAAGGAGCTGGCATCTCACTCTCTTTGAATCTTCTTTATCATGCTAAGAGGAGCAGGAAAAAGCAAAAAATTTCAGAATTGCACCTTGCAATGCGGAGAAATTACTGTTTGTGCATTTACAATATTCATTGATTTTTGCCATTGAAAAACGTCCAGAAATGATTGAAGCTACTGACTGAATGAAAGGAGCTGGCATCTCACTCTCTTTGAATTTTGTTTATCTTGCTAAGAGGAGCAGGAAAAAGCAAAAAATTTCAGAATTGCACCTTGCAATGCGGAGAAATTACTGTTTGTGCATTTACAATATTCATTGATTTTTGCCATTGAAAAACGTCCAGAAATGATTGAAGCTACTGACTGAATGAAAGGAGCTGGCATCTCACTCTCTTTGAATCTTCTTTTTCATGCTTAGAGGAGCAGGAAAAAGCAAAAAATTTCAGAATTGCACCTTGCAATGCGGAGAAATTACTGTTTGTGCATTTACAATATTCATTGATTTTTGCCATTGAAAAACATCATGTTATTCATATACCAGAAATGTTTGAAGCTACTGACTGAATGAAAGGAGCTGGCATCTCACTCTCTTTGAATCTTCTTTATCATGCTAAGAGGAGCAGAAAAAAGCAAAAAATTTCAGAATTGCACCTTGCAATGCGGAGAAATTACTGTTTGTGCATTTACAATATTCATTGATTTTTGCCATTGAAAAACATCCAGAAATGATTGAAGCTACTGACTGAATGAAAGGAGCTGGCATCTCACTCTCTTTGAATCTTGTTTATCATGCTAAGAGGAGCAGGAAAAAGCAAAAAATTTCAGAATTGCACCTTGCAATGCGGAGAAATTACTGTTTGTGCATTTACAATATTCATTGATTTTTGCCATTGAAAAACGTCCAGAAATGATTGAAGCTACTGACTGAATGAAAGGAGCTGGCATCTCACTCTCTTTGAATCTTCTTTATCATGCTAAGAGGAGCAGGAAAAAGCAAAAAATTTCAAAATTGCACCTTGCAATGCGGAGAAATTACTGTTTGTGCATTTACAATATTCATTGATTTTTGCCATTGAAAAACATCATGTTATTCATATACCAGAAATGTTTGAAGCTACTGACTGAATGAAAGGAGCTGGCATCTCACTCTCTTTGAATCTTCTTTATCATGCTAAGAGGAGCAGGAAAAAGCAAAAAATTTCAAAATTGCACCTTGCAATGCGGAGAAATTACTGTTTGTGCATTTACAATATTCATTGATTTTTGCCATTGAAAAACATCATGTTATTCATATACCAGAAATGTTTGAAGCTACTGACTGAATGAAAGGAGCTGGCATCTCACTCTCTTTGAATCTTGTTTATCTTGCTAAGAGGAGCAGGAAAAAGCAAAAAAATTTCAGAATTGCACCTTGCAATGCGGAGAAATTACTGTTTGTGCATTTACAATATTCATTGATTTTTGCCATTGAAAAACGTCCAGAAATGATTGAAGCTACTGACTGAATGAAAGGAGCTGGCATCTCACTCTCTTTGAATCTTCTTTACCATGCTAAGAGGAGCAGGAAAAAGCAAAAAATTTCAGAATTGCACCTTGCAATGCGGAGAAATTACTGTTTGTGCATTTACAATATTCATTGATTTTTGCCATTGAAAAACGTCCAGAAATGATTGAAGCTACTGACTGAATGAAAGGAGCTGGCATCTCACTCTCTTTGAATTTTGTTTATCTTGCTAAGAGGAGCAGGAAAAAGCAAAAAATTTCAGAATTGCACCTTGCAATGCGGAGAAATTACTGTTTGTGCATTTACAATATTCATTGATTTTTGCCATTGAAAAACGTCCAGAAATGATTGAAGCTACTGACTGAATGAAAGGAGCTGGCATCTCACTCTCTTTGAATCTTCTTTATCATGCTTAGAGGAGCAGGAAAAAGCAAAAAATTTCAGAATTGCACCTTGCAATGCGGAGAAATTACTGTTTGTGCATTTACAATATTCATTGATTTTTGCCATTGAAAAACATCATGTTATTCATATACCAGAAATGTTTGAAGCTACTGACTGAATGAAAGGAGCTGGCATCTCACTCTCTTTGAATCTTCTTTATCATGCTAAGAGGAGCAGAAAAAAGCAAAAAATTTCAGAATTGCACCTTGCAATGCGGAGAAATTACTGTTTGTGCATTTACAATATTCATTGATTTTTGCCA